>NW_026888836.1:0-121137 GCF_032173495.1 Musca vetustissima
TATAAGTATCACCTTCACACAAAGATAACCAATTTTGATGTGGTCATTGTTGTTGTTGCTGTTGTTTTTTTCTGGTCTCTCTCCTTTTGTTCCTTTGACATGCCATGAAAATAAACGCACAAGTCAAACATTGCCAATGATGCGGAAACATGCAACCATGTTTACACTTGACCTGTTTTCGGGAATTCATAATTTTTCATTTTCACGACAAATTGAAAATATATATTCTGGGAATCTTGCGTACGGCGGCAGGGAGGGTGTAAGAACTTACATAAATTGTGTTTGGCTATTGATGTTCGGTGTTGCTGATTTTTACTGGCAATAAAGGAAAAACTACAGCAACAACAACAGAAAAAACTTGTTGAAGTGGCAACACTTTGTGGTCAACATAAACAAACACTCTTCAACACACACACACACTGTTGAAAAAAGACTACAAAGGATATTGGTTAGTATGGTCGATGGTTGATATGTTAGCTAACAATTTCAAGGTAATGACGATACAGTTTGGCATGAAAACTAAAACATCGATGAATTGAAGGAGGAAAAAAAGAACTAAGTAATGGGTATTATTTCTAGGAACCAACAATTAGATACCCTACAAGAAGAGACATTTTTTTAAATGAAACAATTGAATAAGTCGTTATGTTCGGCCGTACCGATTTTTTACGTTAAAATCGAATTAATATCCACTGAAAAAAATAATGCACAAAAAAGCTCACAGGAAAATTGCAATTTGGAAAATTAGATTAGGACCTTAAACATTTTGAAAATGGTCGACAGTTTTTGAAATGGGAATTATGCCAAAATATTGAACATTTTCTAAAGAGATGCATTTGATGAGTCAAGGGTCCGGAATGTTAAATTATAGTTCCTAGAGTTGAAAACTGTAACTAAGACTATCAAGATATCAAAAACCATTGAAACCGTTTTTTAATTAGGCCGAACTTGTTATACCCTCCACCATGTTGTGTTTATTAAAAATTTTTTTAAAAATGTCGGGAACTTCGCATGGCGGATATGCCATTGTAAATTTTTTGCTAGTATATTGTTTATGTACGGAAATCCAAAACCAAATTACAAGCACTCAGGATGGAAAACTGGGCTTGAAACCTGAACGTACCGAAAATGAAACGTGACTTTTGGTGCAAGCGATCCAAAAATCATAAACCTATATTAAAAACTTTATGTAAAGAAGTTTTCTAATCATCAAAAATCCGGAAAAAGAAAAAAAATTACAGCCACTTCAAAATGTTTTTAAGGGGCCCCCTCCCAATCTCGTCCTTGGGACAAATAAATGACATGTACCAAATTTCATCCAAATCGGATCATAAATGCGACCTGTACTTTGTTCACAAAAATACATGGACAACTGACAGACTGACATGCATAAATCGACTCAAAAAATGTTTCTATGCGTATTCTATGTCGATTCCTTTTGCCTGTTACAAACATATGCAGAAAGCCATAATACCCTGTACCACAGTGTGGTGAAGGGTATAAAAACTGTTTGGAGAAAAACGCGTTTAAATTTTGAGAAACACTCTCGCTGCCACCAGTCGCTTACACAATAAATCGGTGCTATATTTTTAAGAGTTTTTGAGCTTTTCACTTGAAAGTTTAACGATACATCCCTGAAAAGTTATAGATTCATATGAAATAGAAAAAAAATCGATTTTTTGGAACCGATAAGTGAGAGAGTGGGACCCCCCAACTATGGCCCAGGAATCCAATTTTTTGGCAAAAAAAAATCCAAAGCACATTAATCAACCAAGTTGGCTTAAATTCAAATTTAACTAAGGTATACCATAGTTTTAAACCATAATACACAAACATACGATTTCATGCTATTCTGTTTGTAAAGACTGCCAAGAAATGAAATATTTAGTTTTTTCTTTTATGTGATCCTCCATTTTGGATTAATTTTATTCGATTTTCAAAATCTGGTTTCACATTTGTAATTACTGACCATAGCTCTACAAGACGTGTTTAAAAGTAATTCGATTTTATAAACTTTTTAAAAATGTTACCTATTTAATGTTTACTTGTTTTCTCGAGACCCTTATTTATATCATAAGCCCATTGTTCTAATTATGACCAAAAAATGGGATATTTGGCTCACTGTGGATTCCCTTAAAACCAGGGGTCTACGTCCAAATGTAAACGCATGTAGAAAAGCTTCTATATACAAGAACCCGAAATCCATAAATTACAGTCAATTTAGGGGGAAATGCAGCAACAAATTGAGATATTTTTATGAAGACTATTTCATATTATGGACCTATATGTATGTCAGACTCAAAAACATCGCAATGCGAGATTACTGTTACTTTGTTGGGAAAATATTGTTTTAACCTTCATGGGAGCTATGCCTTGGACAGCAATTAATATTTTTAGGGGAAATATTTTGTACCCCATGATAACCCAAAATATCAAATTACAATCAATTCGGTTCATAAACGTGCCCAAAAACTCCCGAAATGCAGAATAATAGAGGTACTTTATATATGGGGGTATTCCTAAAACGTGGACCAGTATTGACAGTTTTTGGTGGGACGATTTCCTGCACAATGAGAACTCAAAATACCAAATTACAGCCAATTATGTTGAAATTGTGGCCAAACTCCGAAAATATACTAAACGTGGACCGATATATATTTTTCAATACCAAACGCCCTAAGAGTAATTATATACTTATAAGGAATAGGGAGACATAACCCCCAATATGAATGAGTGCCTCATTTGGAAAGGGAAGAAACGAGCTGCTGATCTCTCATACCGACAGCGTATAAATCGATGGAAGTGGTAATTTCGTGGAAGTGATAATGAATGGAATTAAAATTCGATGCTACAATAAGCGAAATAAAGTTATGGTTAAATAGATGCATTACGCTATTGGGGATAAAAGACGCTAGTGAGTATATCCTAGCAATATTCTACAAAAATGTTTGCCATAAGATTTTTGGTGGTGTAATAAACTCAAATGAATAATAGTGAATACAATTTATTTATTTCTTATGTGCAATTTGGCAGCTGCGCTTTCTGATGATGAGTGATTTGATGTTCTTCTTCAATGTTGCAGGTGGCCACCGGAACAGCAGTCAGTTTTAATAACGACATATCTATATTGTTGTTTTGTTTATGTTTTACCAATTGCTGAATTGGGAGAGTGCGTGCTTAAATAGATCTGTATTCTCATTGATGATTGTTTACTCTCATTCTATGTTATTAGTTTGCAGGAGCGCAGTTGCAATAACTGAGACACTACAGGTGGAGTCCTCAATGACGAGAAATCGATATTTTAACGCTTTGTTGTTATTATCTCAATTGCAGTGTTACTAATCCAGCCATTAGGCATAATCAAAATCTGAAGTAAAAATTGTGGAAAGAATCTTTAGCAGTTCAAATTCTCACTACTCAGACATTCTATTAGTCACTTATATATTCTCACCTTCATCTATCGAATCATCGAAAGGGGCAATTACTTCGAAACAAAAATCCATTTTTTTATATATAAACTATAGAACTTTATTTAAGATGCTTCGGAATGTCCGATGTGGGCCAAATATGCACCGTTTTGTTGTATGATTTGTTGCCATTTTAAAGGTAACTTCATAATGCCTCTCTCGTAGAATTCCTGCTCTCTATTTGCAAGAAACTCTAATAGTCGATTTTAACAACCCTCCTTAAATACCAATTTTTTATCATTAAAGAAATTTTGCACTGCAAGAAAAAGATGATAATAGCTGGATGCAAAGTCCGGTCTATATGGCGGATGCATTAAAACTTTCTAAGCAAGCTGTCGAAGTTTTTGGCGAGTCACTGTAGATGTGTGTGGCCTAGCGTTGTCCTGATGGAACACAACACCTCCCCTGTTGGTCAATTTTGACCGTTTCTGCTCAATTGATATCTTCAAACGGTCCAGTTGTTGACAGTAGAGATCAGAATTTAGCGTTTGGCCATATTGAAGCTACTCATAATAAATAATCCCCTTCCAGTCCCATCAAATGCATAGCAGAACTTCCTGGCAGTTAGTCCAGTTTGGCCACCATTTGAGGTGCTTCAGAGCTCTTTGACAACGATCATTTCCCCACAGCGTTATCGTATGTGATCCTTTTCTCATCTCCAGACACCATCTATTTTTTCTGTTAATTTGTGTGGTACCGAAATATCGAGCTTCTTTTGCAGCTTTGTAGAAATGGTTTAAAACTGTTTTATGGTCTATTTTTTGCTCCTGGGCGATGTTACGACTGCTATCATTCCGGTCAACTTCGATCATTTCCCCGATGTTAACGACATTTTCTATGACAGACCTGGATTTATTTTTCCCCAACCTAATATATATAGTAATGTATTATAATGTTTTGACTTCACAACTCGTTCTTCAGTACTGCATGCTCTCTATCAAAGGGTGTATGCATGCCATTTTTTGTTTGTTACCATAGGTTGACCAACAAAACTTACACACAAACATTTATGTTACTCTGTTTCCCTTTCACTTTACTCAGAATACACACATACCGAAGAATCGTGCAATAACAGTAACACCAACAACGACAAAAAATCACAATTCATTTATGTTCTGGCCTATCGTTTAAATTGCTATTGAAAATGGTTGTTAAATTTTCCAATTACATGGATGTGTGAGAGCGAAGAAAACATCAGAATCAATTTTTTTTATTTTTCAATTTCGGTGTATCAATATGGGCTATTACTGGCATGGTGTGGTACAAGGGGACATTCATAATATAAGAAAGATAGGTAATGAATTTTGTACCTTTAATAACATTTAAGTGCTTAATTGCTAAAATAGAATTACTTTCTATTGAACTATATTGATTTAATGGTTCCTCACTACGCCTTCTGTAGTCCTACACAAAATATTCTTCAAAAAAATCCACGCCTCTGTTGGACAGTGGAAAAATATTCATAATCAAACCCACGCCTTAAATAGTCATTAAAAAAATATTTTTCAAAAAATCCATGCTTGTCTATCAACACAAGGTGAGGATTTTTCAAAAATAGTCTCCAAAAACTCCAGGCCTTTGTTATTCCTTGAACAAATTATCGACTTTTATCATATATGAAATCTAAGTAAAGCATAAAAATAATTAATTTTAGTATCCCATAGCTATTAAGAGCATTTATTTCCCCTTAATTTTTTCTATTTTTAAGAATATTTAATTTTTAACAATAGACCGACGTTATTTATTTTTATTAACTGAAAGCATAGAATTATTATTTAACGCAATGGCCCATATCTGTTTTTATCTATAAAGCGATATAAAACAATCAACACGTGTGCGTATGTGTGCCAAGGCGTACATGTGTTTGTAAGCTGTCCTGTTTACACATCATACCGACCAACCAATGAACCAAACAACCATCCGACAGACATGTTTTATTCATAAACGTATTAAAAACATCAAAGTAAATGAGGACAGAAAAGAAGAATTATTTTAAAACTTTGGCCTTTTATGCTCTTAAGGCCAATAAGGACATCAGTGGTATATAAATATACTAAATATATACATGTATGTCACCCCATGGAAAGATACACAAACATACATGACACAGCTATGATTTTTGTCCTCTATTCGCACACAGAAACACACACACAGGCGACACAACACAACTGTTGCATAGTCATCGACATGGAAACTAGCTGAATGCGAACAAGAAGAAAAAGAAGAAGAACAACAAAAACGTCATACATAAATCACAAAATTTTTGAAAAGATTTCTTTTTTTTTTTTTGAGATAGAAAAATCCTGGAAAATGGTATTAAATTGTGGTTGGCATAGATGGCGTTTTCGTAGTTGTGTGTTAGTCTGTTTGATGGTAAGGTAAGAGGTACTTGATGGATGAGTGAGTGGATGGATGGAGCCACAAACCACACAAAAGGCAACCATATCACAAAGAAAACTTCACTTCACAATGACTTTAAGATTTAAATGCCAAGAAAAGAAAAATACAAAAACTTAAAACTTTAAGGGGAGTAGAATGAACATTGCATTGTTTGCAATTGCTAAGGCGATAGTGCTGGGTGCTTTTGTTGGTTGTTAGGAAATTGTCACCATTTCCTTACTTATCTATTTTTGAACGCTTTCTGTGTGTTTACTTGCGTCATAATGGATGACTTCTTCGTATGCCGCCACCACCACAAAATGTTATTATTATCAGGCGGATGGAATCTTAGCTGTGAACATACAACTTTCTATGGTATTTTTAAACATCATTAAATCTCAATTAGCTGGCACGAGTCTCGGCGACTGTGGCGGCAGACTTGAATTATGGTAAACATATAAAATTATTGTCTTTGATTTAAGGATATACAATAAATTGAAGTATGCATATTTTTCCTTAAATATAAAACTACAGATGCGACAATGAATCATAAATACTGTAAGAATAAGGGACATTAAGCTGTCGGGACATGTCGACATGTTACACTGTGTAAATGGTAGCCAGAATAAAATGAAAGACCAAACTACAGACAATCTGGTTGAACAATTGGACATGATCCTTGTATATTGAAAAATATGTCTGAAATTCTCAAAATACCGTAGTCCTACCTCGTGCTTTTTGATAAGGATATTTGTTCCCCAATGAGAATTCAATATATCGGCAATATTTCCAGTTTCTAATCCTGGCATGTTTTCTAAATTTTGTTTTCTCGAGTTGAATATTTACGTTGAATATGGTCCATGTCTATCAAGAGTAAATATGTACGCCAAAGAAAATAAATTTTGTATTTTTTAACAGAAAAGTCTGTGTCAACTGACACATTGACCGATCTTTATCAACACAATCGTGCTTCGGTGTAGAGGATGATAGATACCAAGCAACGGCTCTGATTGGCTTTAACATGGCGAAGTCCAGGCTTATCTTGGTCCCTCTTTCATCTCAATTTCGGACACTGACCTCCCCGCGGTGTCACTTGGAGTAGCATTTTCATCACCCGATGAAATAGTGAGCTAATATATGCCGCGAGTTCACCCATAAGAACTATAAAAAATGGGCTAAGGCGTCGGGTTAGTTGCCCACTCTCGGAAAACCCAACCTACTATGAAAAAGCAAAGAAAAAGAAAACCAAACCCCCCTAATGTTGAAGACCCCCGCAAACGTATAAAGGACCACGATCTGCGAATCTGCACTTGGAATGTGCGCATGTTGTACAGAACAGGCGCATTGTTGGCTTTGGCGGATGTACTCAAGAAGTACAAAGCCGATATTATCGCCTTACAGGAAATGCGATGGAAAGGGTGTGGCGTAAGTAAATCAGATGATTACGCCTTGTATTATAGCTGCCATGAAACTAGACATGATTTAGCTGTGGATTTATGGTTAACAGAATAAAAGACCTCGTCTCCAGATTTGCTCCTGTAGATGACCGAATTGCTATAATCCGTATAAAAGCGAAGTTCTTCTACATCAGCCTCATTTGCGCCCATGCTCCAACCGAAGAGAAAGATGAACAGACCAAAGACATATTTCTCCCGGTCGAATAACGAGATTACGCCTTGTATTATAGCTGCCATGAAACGAGACATGAATTTGGCTTTGGATTTATGGTTAACAAGAGAATAAAATACCTCGTCTCCAGATTAGCTCCAGTAGATGAGAGAATTGCTATAATCCGTATAAAAGCGAAGTTTTTCTACACCAGTCTCATTTGCGCCCATGCTCCGACCGAAGATAAAGATGAAAAGAACAAAGACATATTTCTCCCGGTCGAACAACGAGAAATCAAATCGATTATGTTGTGATAGACGAATGCCTTCCTTCTGTCACAACAGTATCGATTTGATCCAGTGTTTTAGACGTCCGATCGATCCGTGGAGCGAATATCGATTCGGACCACTACCTTGTGGCAGCCAAGGTACGCAACCGTCTTAATGTAGCAGCAAAGGTGCGATTTAATGTGACACGGAAATTTGACGTCGAAAAACTGCAAACAAAACAGATAGCACCCCTTGTCCCGATAATAATATAGAAGCACAATGACAGAGAATTGCCCACTCCCTACTGCAGCAAAAGCAACACTTGGGTACCAAAGACCACTATCAAGAAATCCGTGTCGTAATGATACTGATATGAAAAAGGCAGCGTATAGGGAATCCCTGTGGACAGTAGCAACATGCGATGGAGAACTATCGGCAGAAAAAGAGAGAGTAGAAACGTATTTTCAGAAAAAAGAAGAAAGAGCAAGAAAAACGTGAGAGTGAGCAAATCGAGATGTACAGGAGTCAGAACGATGTCCGAAAATTCTACCAGCGGGTAAAATACCAAATCGAAGGCTTTGGTGCAGGCACATCCTCCTGTAGAGATAAAGAAGGAAACCTGGTGACAGATACAGACAGCATGCCGAGGATCTGGAAGGAGCATTTTGAAACACTTCTGGTATCAAATATTAGCAGTGAAGTGGATACCCCAGATTAGTACAATTTGGCTAGAAGAATGCATGCCAAATGATTGGAACCTCAGCATACTGAAAGGAGACAATACGACATATGCCAACTAAAGAGGAATAAGTCTCCTTTCCATCGCATATAAAGTGCTACCCACGAAAAACACACCGCATTCGACAGCCCTATCCGTTCAAAGGTGTATAAAGCCATGTCTGCGTTGGGCATTCCTGCAAAATTCATACGGCTATGCACTGGCTAAAGATCATCAGTTAAAGTCGGAAAAGACCTCTCGGAGCCCTTTTGTACCGAACGAGGATTCAGACCAGGTGACATACGAGAGGCAAAGGTGAACAGAAATGGCACTATGTACACCAAACAATACATGTTACTCGCCTACGCCGATGACATCGACATAATGGGTCGAACACAGAGAGCGGTAACAGCCAACATTTGAACAAATTGAGAAGGAGTGTGCCAAAGTGGGTCTGGCCGTAAACGGCGAGAAGACCAAGCTGATGGTATCAACGCGCAAGACGTCTAGTAGACTCGGACCAACAAAGATTTTACATATTTGTCATATATTTTTAACAGTCCGACTTTACTACTTTCCTTACTGGTTCAATCCGCCGACAAACAATTTTGCCGATGAAACCTAATTAAAAGGCGCAATATGAAGCAGGGTTTAGGAATTGTCATGTATGTGTTGGCTTTAACATTTTGGGACCTTGCACCGATGTAAAAAATTGACAATTCTATAATGAAAGTAGTCTATTGAGAGCATTGTAGAATCATTCCAACCGGGTCTGGGAGATAAGAGCGCCTATCTTGTAAAGGAAGTAATTATGAGCAGAACGGTGATCCAAGACACACGTTCAAAATCTTGATAGAATACAAAGTCCCGACCTCAAGCCGAAGGATTATTTGTGGTCAGTTGTAAAGAGGCATGTGGGACAGTACCAATCAACAACGTGTTGAAAGTACAAACATCCACTCACTCCTGCACGCCACTGTAGGACACTCCTTCTTTAACCATCAACAAATTATCACAAAAATCCCCGATATGAAACCGATATTGGCAATGAGAATGCTCGAATCCGACACAATGAGAATGCTCGAAAGCTAGCCAAGACAGTATACAAATATCAGGATATATTGATCATAATTGAAAATTATAAACACGGAAGATAAGATACGGGGAATGAGAATCAAAAATATCAAACTGCAGCCATCTCGGCTAAATAACGTGTCGGAAATCTTCAAAATGCCGAAATCTTAAATACCGAATTCAAAACTTTTAGTTCGATCCTTAACCAAATGTCCATAATTGCAAGCTATTCAAGGTATAATGATACGTCGAGTTGTAAAAACCTCTTAACCCGAAACAAAATAACAATAAATTATTAGACAATTACCAGATCATTTCAAAATTTCGAAATTAAAAGTAATTGTAACAGTAACGTTCCAGAATATACAAATTAAAATACTTTACAAATTAATAATTTACGGGACATTATGAAATATTGTACCCCCTACTACCCATCACAATGGAAAATACATAAATAATATTTTTGGCTCATATTTTACCACACTTCTATCAAAATGTCAACCCTTGTTCAAAAATATCACAATAATATGACATATGTGCGTATGAATATAAATAAAATTGACAAAAAACGGCAGTTTACACAATAGCGGAACATATACACATTATATACATACAAACATATGTATATGTATAAATCAATCCTGCACGCATACAAGCATCCATATCAAATAACATTTATCGCCGGTCCAATGTTTACAACAATGACATTGATGTTGGTTGGTTAGTCGGATCCCCGCTGTCCGTCTGTTGTCCCTGCTATACCGCTTTGTGGTCTATTGTCAGCGCTGTCGTATCGAACATTAATTACATTTGACCAAACAATGACCACTTTAGTCATAAAATTACAAAAGGTTTTTAAAATATTTATGGTCGTCGTTGTAGTTGTTATGATTACGCTTATCAATCACGATGCGTAGCTGATGTTGTCCGTGCAGGACGTTACGTTACTCATACGACGGAAGTACATGTGTGTTAAAGATTATAAGTATGGGTTGATATTGATGTGGTGCAGTGAAGTGCAATCAAAATAAAAGGTGTTTGGTTTTTGAAATTTCAAAATTTTTATTCGATATTTTTTTAACGAATACTATGAGTGAATATTTCAAAATAATTTCTGAGGATTTTCTAAATACAAGCATGGATATTTTTTTAACTACTTGCAAACTTGGATTATTTAAAACGATTTTTTTTCTTTAATGCCGGCTTGGACTTTTCCAGTCCCCTCGTTATTCTATAAGTATTTTTTCGGAATCGTTTACATTTATAGAGTGTGTGTCAGTAGCACTTCGCGCGAAAAGGTTGGGTTTCTCATTGCCTACAATTCCTGTGTGACTCCGCCTGAAGGATCAATCAGAGCCCATTTGTACCGGTGTCCCGTATCAGAGTTTCACATGCTGCAGCGACTCTCCTTCCACGTATTCGGTCTGACTCAAAATTGCTGATTGTGGATGGGACTGTAGTCTATATTATTAGGTTAAAGACAAAGTACAGCAGATCGCTGTACTGATAGATTTCTCATAAAATATTGATGAAACAATTTCAGATTTATGCCCGTTGGAACTTTGACACTTGCAGTAAACACTTTGCAGTAAAAAACCAGTGACACTTTGCAGTAAAAAACCAGTGAGCGGAACAGTATAGTCGGACGGGGCCGACCATATGATACCCTACACAACTTCCACGCAAATCTAACTTTGAGTTATTTGCACCCTCTAAAACCCGACTAAAGGTCAAGAAATATTACTAATATTCAGTAGACGAGGGCTGTACTTGTCCAGATTCTCTTTACCGTGAGTTATGTTATGATGTTGGACTTTCAATTGTGGCCTATAGATCGACTCAAAAAAAAAAAAAAAAAAAAAATAATAATAAATAAATAAGTAACACAAAATGTTAAGTTTTCGGTCCACTTCATCCCAAAATTATTATCTGATCATCACCGAAAATTATAGGCGTGGTCCTTGACCATAACTGGAATCTCATAGAAATTTCCAAAGCTATCAGCGCTATATTTCCGCCCTCTAGTGTGGTTTTGGGTTACAAAATTATGTATGAATACGTAAGCACCTGTAAATATTTACGTGTTACTCCCACATCTGAGTACATAAGACCATATAATTGGTATCAATTTAAAGGTCAACCACTCCTCTTGAACATACTATCAACTTTTTGGGCCTAGGTCCATCAGGGGCAAATATATACGCCAGTGAATACAAATTTTGTAATTTTTCACACAAAAGTCAGGGTCCATTTGACCCGCTAAATATTGACCGATCTTTGTCAAAACATGCATGCTTATTCTCTGGTCCGATCCCCTTCTCCATGCAAAAATTCGCGGAGTTTGGGCCATAATTGCGGCCTCTGTAGCGACCAGAAAAACCGACAAAAATAAAGTCTTTGGTCCATTTCATCCCCTAAATATTAACCGATCTTTTCCAAAAACAATAGGGGTCTTCATTGGCCAGAACCCATAACTGTGGCCTGTATCGTGTTTACAAATTATAATGGACGGACGGACGGACACACATGCCTAGATCGACTCAGCTAGTCGAGATATGACGATCGGTATACTTAAAGGTGGGTCTAGGACAAATATTTCGCGGCGTTACAAACTTTTGAGGCTGCACAAAGCTATAATACCCTGACAACATAGTTGTGTAGGGTATAAATATGTTGCTGTTTTTTGTTTGGTGCGTTCAGTTGTGAGTTACATGTCATTAAAAATTGAAGTGAACAAATCGAAAATTCGGTACATTTTACAGTTTTCCTATGACAAAGGTGAAAATGCAAGCCCAGCGGCTAAAATTGTGAATGGTGTTTATGGTTCCGATACTGTAACAGCCAATTATCTGCAATTTTGGTTTCGTAGATTCTGTTCAAAAATTTTTGATGTTAAAGATGCACCTCGCACAGGTAGGCCGGTCGTCGAAAATGTCGATAAAATCGTAACACCGCCCAGGAGCTAAAAATCGAGCATAAAACAGTTTTAAACCATATACAATTGACCAGAATCGGCCAGAATTGGCCAACAGGAGAGGTGTCGTGTTCCACCAGGACAACGCTAGGCCACACACATCTACAGTGACACGCAGGAAACTTTGGGAGATTAGTTGGGAAGTTTTAATGCATCCGCCATACAGTCCGAACTTGGTACCAAGCGATTATCATATTTTTCTTGCATTGCAAAATATCGTTAATGATAAAAAAATGGTGATTGAGAAAATCGACTACTAGAGTTTGTTTGCAAATAGAGAGCAGGACATCTATGAGAGACACAATGAAAGCATGTTAAATAAAGTCCTATAGTTCATATAAAAATAATGGATTTCTTTTCCCCCCCAACATAAGATTTTTGTGAGGGTATATTATGTTCGGTATCGATCCAATCGTTCATGGCTTTAATCGTTCATGGCTTCTAACCTATTTGCATTAGATAATCACCCTTGAAGTCGCAACTGTGCTGGCCGATGGGGACCCCTCCGTATTAATCAACTCCTTATGGGTCGCCTTTTTTAGTTTACCGGATTCCCATCGAGCTCATCTCCTCCTCCTTACCAGTTTTTGCTGACATCTTCCTCCCTGTTAGGTCGTTTGGGATTCCAGGTCGTCTTCTAAATACTAGAACCCTCAGTCTATGGATTCACATGGCAGCCCCTTTTATACCCTTCACCACACTGTGGTACAGGTATATATATATATATGTGCGGTATATATTTGTGCATATGTTTGTAACAGGCAATAGGAAACGAGATAGACCCGAATTTCCTTATGAGAATATGCATAAAATCACTTTCTGAGTCGATTTATGCATGTCCGTCCGTGTCGTCCGTCTGCCTGCCCATTTTAAATTGTAAACAAAGTATAGGGCGCATTTTTGATCCGAATTGGATGAAATTTTGCACAGGCCACTTATTTGGCTCAATGACGAACCCTATTGAAACCGAAGAAAATTGGTTCAGATTTAGATATAGCTCCCATATATGTTTTCGCCCGATTTTACTTAAATAGTGCACCAAACTCCTAATATTTATCCGATTGAGACACAAATTTGAATAGCGTGCTGAATTAGGTGCAGATTGAAATCGGTTCAGATTTAGACATAGCTTCCATATATAGTTTCGTCCGATTTTAGGTGAATGATGCACCAAACTCCTAATATTTGTACATCGTATTGAACCAGTGAGCGGAGGCGTGTAGTCGGACGGGGCCGACCATACGATACCCTACACAACTTCCATGAAAATCTAACTTTCTGTGATTCTATATTCTGAGGTTGGGCAACATTTCGCGATATTCGCACACTTTTGAGGGGCTAGAGGTCAGAAAATCTTACTAATAATCAATACAGCACCTCTAATTACTTGTCCAGATTCCCTTCGCCGAGGGTTGTGTTGTGATGTTCGGATATCGACTCGAAAAGTACAAATAATTATGTTTTCGGTCTCACTTCATCCGAAAATATTTTCTGATCATCACCTAACATTTTAGGCGTTGTCCTTGACCATAACTGGAACCTCATGGAACATTTCAAAGCGATCAGCGCTATATTTCCGCCCTCCAGTGTGGTAATAGTTTACTAAATAATATATGAATACGTAAGCACCTGTAAATGTTTAAGCGTAACTCCCGCATCCGAGTACCTACGACAATATAATTGGTATCAATTTAAAGGTCAACCATTCCTCTTGGATATACTATCAATTTCTCGGGTCTATGTCTTTCAATGGTAAATATATACGCTATAGAATAAAAATTTTGTCATTTTTCACACAAAAGTTAGGGTCCATTTGACCCACTAAATATTGTCCTATCTTTATCAAAACAGGCATGCTTATTCTTTGGCCTGATCCCCTTCTCCATGCAAAAATTCGCGGTGTTTGGGCCATAATTGCGGCCAATGGAGCGACCAGAAAAACCGACAAAAATAAAGTTTTTCGTCCATTTCATCCCCTAAATATTAACCGATCTTTTCCAAAAACAACAGGGGTCTTCATTGGCCAGAACCCATCCTACATGCAAAATTTCGTGAAGATTGGTCCATAACTGTGGTCTGTATCGTGTTTACAAATTATAATGGACAGACGGAGGACGGACACACATGTCTAGATCGACTCAGCTAGTCGAGATATGACAATCGGTATACTTAAAGGTGGGTCTAGGACCAATATTTCGCTGCGTTACAAACTTTTGGGGCTGCACAAAGCTATAATATCCTGACAACATAGTTGTGTAGGGTATAATTATGTCCTGACTGATGTCTGCGAAGTTATGTTGAAATCGGTTTAGATTTAGATATAGCTCCCATGTATACAGTTTCGTCCGGTTTAATATGAATAGTGCACCGAACCCCCAATATTTGGCTGATTGGAACGAAATTCTGCACAGCGTACTGATTTATGTCCACACTGATGTCTGCGATATTCTGTTATAATCGACTCAGATTTAGTTTTAGCTCCCATATATATATATATATATATATATATATAGTTTCGTCCGATTTTAGGTGAATGATGTAACAAACTCCCAATATTTGTCCTATTGGGACAAAATTTTGCACAGGGTATTGAATTAGGTGTAGATTGCTAGTACGTTTACATTTAACCGTATTTCGTTGACCGAGTGGGTTTCAATTGTAAATTCCTTTGCATATATGTACGAAAAATCCTCATACAGTAGGTTAACCCGGTAAAAAGTTCTAATGTATATGCCGTTTTATATGCCAAGTTTTGTTGAAATCCATTCAGATTTAGATAGAGCTCCCATATATATTTTCGTCCGATTTAATGCGAATGATGTACCAAACTCCCAATATTTGTCCGATTGACAGGGCACAGGGTATTGAATTAGGTCTAGACTGTTATATGCCAAGTTTTGTTGAAATCGATTCAGATTTAGATATAGCTCCCATATATAGTTTCGTCCGATTTTATGTGAATGATGTACCAAACTCCCAATATTTGTCTTATTGGAATAACATTTTGCACAGAGTACTGAATTTGGTCCAGATTGACATATGCGATGTTTTGTTGAGATCGGTTCAGATTTAGATATAGCTCCCATATATAGTTTCGTTGGATTTTATGTAAATGGTGCACCAAACTCCCAAAATTTGTACGATTGAAACAAAATTTAGCATAGGGAATGTAATTGGCGCAAAATGATGTGTGTTCAGGTTTGTTGAAATCGGATCAGATTTACATATAGGTCTTATATACATTTTCGTATGATTTTATGTTAATAATGCACCGAAGAACATATGTTTTTTCGATTTACTCGAAATTTTGGCAGAGAATATTAAATTGACTTTATAGTGATGTGTTTTAATGTTGCAAAGACCAAATGTTGTATGCAACGGTTGCCTTAAATATCTAAAGTTCGATCTATGGCCCTCCAAAGATACTATGTCTGTTCTATCTTCAGGATATTGTACATATACACATCTCTTGTATGTACCCAAAGTGGTGAAGGGTCTCATATAGTGGGCTCTATCTGACTTTTGAACTTTCCTAACTGGTTTATTTCTGGGAAGCCTTTGCTGATTTTACATTCGTCTGCTTTTCTGGAGACATAATCTTCCTCGCTGCTAACGAAGGAAGTTCTGCTTTATCCTTCCAGACATCCATTTGTTTCTCCAGTTTATGCTGGTTAGTTCTGCTACTGCTTCTTTTCGTAAGAGCAATCAATGTCTTTGCTCACTTCGATTTTATTTTACGTTTTTTTCCCATTGGACCCCACTGTCTACAATATTAAATTATCTCTGTGGTTGAGTGTGCAGCAAAACATTTATATTACTGTATAATAGTGCTAAAGGTAAAATAATTGTTCAGCCTATACAACAACAACAAGAAATTTTCTCCAATAGCAAACAATTACAACATATAAAATACATTTAATTAAAAAGAGTGGCTGTGCTGTTGTTTGTTGATTATTACAAACAGTCCTGCATCCTGCAGGACGAAATGTAACGATCCGAACGGAGCATTGTATGCCAGCCAGTAATGGTATAATATGACCTATAATTATGAGAGAAGCAAACAAAGCGCCAAAGCATAAAATCACAACATTTTATGAGTCAGCAGTAACAACGACAGGAGCAGCAAAAACAATAACAACACGAGGAACAGCAACCTGAGTACCAGGAGCTGGAGCAGCAGCAGCAGAAAAATCCGTCAGCAGTTATTATCGGATACCAGATATGTTTCAGAAGGTTATGTGAGATACCAACATTGCCCTACGAACTGTGTGCCGTAGCAGCAGCATTTATGGACATGATTTCAGCAAGCGTAGTATTGTATTACTGCTGACTGTATGACGATATCTGACGAACTACCGTAATGCGTTGCTGTGTCAAATCATGATGGATGGCAGGAATGTATGACTGAGTGACTGTTCGACTGTGGATATCACAAAGGTTCGTTTCGAATTGTTACTGTTGTTGAAACGGCGAAGCAGCAGCAACAGTGACAACAATGAGATAATAATTTCTTCTTGCCGGGAAATTACGATAATAATGTGTGTATGTACTTCCCTGCCAACGATAATTATATGTTACCGGAGTAAGCACAAATTTTTAATTGTATTTAAACATTACAAGAGTAAACATAATTAAACTCCTGACTGACTGATTGAAATGGGAGATCTTACTCTCTTGTTTGGTTATCTATAGAGGTTGGCTAGAGATGTCTGTGTGTGTGTGTGCTTATTATTGTTTATTGAGAGGTAGTCGTTTGTTTTACAATAACGTAACCATAATTGTTTGTAATGGGTGATAAGTATATCAAAAACTTCAACAGGTATATGAATAACATACATATTTATAGGAATGGGAATGGAATTAGAATGCATGGGTTCTAAAAATAATTATAGAATCAAAACTGACCATAGGGTTGTTCCCCTAGAAAATAGAATGAAGTGAGTTCAAGAACCAAGTGAGAATCTCGACCCAACCCCCAGAAACAGGCTGGGACTCAAAGCTAATTGTAGTTTGGGGTTCAATTCCAGCTTGATATAAACTCATTGGAATGCAGAATGGTAGAAGAAATGAGCAAGCTCACGACTAAAAAATAAGAAATTACCAAAAGTGAAAACCAGAGCGGATAAACCGAGGAATCAAGAGTGAGGAAGCTAATCGATAATATTGCCTCCTAATACGAAATTATAAAACGTAAGCTGGCGATGCACAACCAGACATTGTTAGCCAAAAAAGTAAGGGGCCTTTCACAGGTAAGCCGTAGGATTGGGTTAAAAAAGAGGTCAACACAAAACATGGCGGGAGAAATGCCCAGTCTAAATGAGAGCAAGCCGAATAGTATATGCATCAATATTATTTCCTGGAGGGCAATTGATTGGGCCCATCTAGATAAACCTAAATAGGAGTGAGAAGCCTACAATGGATCTAATAAAATATATAATTAAAAGTAATTAGAAAAAACAAGTTTCGGGATAAAATATCAAAAAATATGACCTAATAGGCTACAAAACAAATTTTGTTAATAGAATTAGACAGGAGGTGGTAGGTATATCCATATTTTCATTGATTCAAATGGTTCTCAGTATAGATGGTCTCACAAGATGACCACAACTCTATCGAAGGACACATTACGAAAAAAATTTCACTGCTATCACAAAAAAATAAATAAATAAAACAACCAATGAGCGTAACAGTATAGTCGGACGGGCCGACCATACTATACCCAACACAACTACCACAAAACTCTATCTTTTTGCGGATTTTTATTACGAGCTTGGGTAATATTTCGTGATAGTTGCACACTCTTGCCCGATTAGAGATCAACGGCACCTCTTCCTTACACTGACATATTTTCCGAATATTACAAATAATCAGAACAGCCCTTCTAATTACTTGTCCATATTCCCATATTCGAAGATGTGTTGTGATGTTCGGCTTTCAATTGCGTCCTATAGATCGACTCAAAAAAAAAAAACACACACAATACATTAAGTTTTCGGTCCACTTCATCCCAATTTTATTATTTGATTATCCTCGAAAATTATAGGCGTTGTCCTTGACAATTACTGGAACATTTCAAAGCGATCCGCGCTATATTTCCGCCCTCTAGTGTGGTGTGGTTTATTAAACTATCCTTCAGAGACAATAGAATAGAACTAAATGAAGTATCAATAAGTCTTCCTATGAAAGCTCACTTTCCACCGAACATATATGTATGCAATGAGATAGAGCCTCTTGGGTTTATAATCTGTAGATGATAAATTGGATTCATAAGACCGTTATTTCACCACATTTCATATACGCTTCTGTAGTTTAATAGACATCAACGTGCAAATATATAATGTAAACCAGTGATCGGATCTGTCCGTATGACACTCTACACAACATCAACGGAACTCTAACTTTCTCCTGATCTATATTCCGAGCCTGGCCATACTTCGCGATATTTGCAACCTCTTTACTGGGTAAAGATCAACAGGTCTTTTGCGGTATTATTTCCCAATCATGTTTTCCCGGAGTAAGAACTAAATCCATAACATAACCAGTGAGCGAAGCAGTATAGTCGGACGGGGCCGACCATATGATACCCTACACAACTACCACGGAACTCTAACTTTCTGCGGTTCTATATTCTGATACTAGGCAATATTTCGTGATCGATTATAGGTCAGTAGCTCCACTTTCTAACCCTGGCATATTTTCCATTTTTTCCATTACATTTCTTGAAGTGAATTTTTACGCCATAAAAAAAAAACTGGTCACTTTAAGTTTTGGTTGATTTGACCCACGGAATATTAACCGATCATCATCTCAACAGCCGCTCTAAGTATTTGGTCACATCCCCTTCACCTTGTAAAATATGCGATGTTCTGCATATAATAATTGCCTCCAGAGAGACTAGAAAATCTGACAAAATTAAAGTTTTCCGTTCATTGCACCCCCTGAATGAAATCTCAACTTCAACGAAAACTATAGGCGTCGTCCTTGACCATAATCGGAACTTACTTTACAATTTCAAAGCTATCAGCGCGATATTTCCGTCCTCTTACGGAGAAATAGTAATACTATGTACATAGTCACATTAACGTTATTATTACTCCCATATCTGAGCACATCCGACAATATAATTGGTATCAATTTAAAGGTCAACCACTTCTCTAAGATATACTATCAACTTCTCGGGACTATGTCCTTAAGGAGTAAATATATACGCTATAGAATACAAATTTTGTCATTTCTGACACAAAAGTCAGGGTCCACTTGACCCGCTAAATATTGACCGATCTTTATAAAAACAGGCATGCTTACTCTTTGGCCCGATCCCCTTTTCCATGCAAAAGTTCGCTATGTTTTGGCCATAATTGTGGCCTCTGGAGCGACCAGAAAAACCGACAAAAATTAAGTATTTGGTCCATTTCATCCCCTAAATATTAACCGATCTTTACCAAAAACAATAGGGGTCTCCATTGGCCAGAACCCATCCTACATGAAAAATTTCTTGAAGATTGGTCCATAACTGGACGGACGGACACACATGTCTAGATCGATTCAGCTAGTCGAGATATGACGATCGGTATACTAAAAAGTGGGTGCGGTGCTACAAACCACAAAAAGCTATAATACCCTGAAAACATAGTTGTGTAAGGTTGCTGTTTAGACGTATGTATGACAATGCGAAGAACACCTACTATGACCTTGGGGACTACAGGGAATATACTTTCAATAGAAATCCAATAAAATCTAGAGATGTCCCACACAAATATAGTACATGCTTCAATCGGATCCTCAATCAGTATTTTTGAGTCAGACCAAATATCTGAGACAAGAGTAGTCACATGATGTTAAGCTATGATAGCGGACAGAGACTCATGGACTAATGGAATGAAATGGCTCCCGGTTAGCTGGAATAATGCCCTACGCCTGGCACATCACAAAACGAACTGGTTGAGTTTAAGCTCTATTCAGGATATAATTAATAAAATAAGGGATATTACTATGCTGTAAATGAAATAACTTCCAAAACAGTTAAATTCCATCATTTCTTGAATGTTTAACCAATAAGGAAAATAGTAAAGTCGGACTGGTCCGACTATATAATACCCTTCACCACTTTGGGTATATTTTCTAGTAGACTCCACCTTTTCGACAGAACACTGACATGAAATTGAACAAACATGAATATGTGATCTAGAATCTTTGCTAAATTTAATTTCATTCGGGCAAGTTTAGAGAACGAAACTATATATGGGATCTATATCTATATCTGAACCGATTTTCATGAAGCTCAGCACACATCATTCTGCACTTAATTGCGTGCGATATGCCAAATTTAGTACAGATCGAAAGATATATAGGGACTTCGGTGCACCATTTACATGAAATCGGACGAATCTATATATATATATATATATATATATATGGGAGCTATATCGAAATCTGAACCGATTTTCAGGAAACTAAACACACACTATTCTAGACATAGACCTAGAACTGGGTCATGGCCAAGAGAGTCCCATAAATTCTTTGGAACTTTGAACAACGCAAACATATTATGGGGAGACCCAATAGAAGATAAGACTAAGCAAGATTGGGTGCAGGGGAAGCCGCAGGTGCTGAACGTTTTGGGAAAGACAGCGACTCTTCGGAACTTCTCCTAAGGCACTGTCCAGCTTTTGGAGAAATTTGAACGTAATTCTTTGAAAATTATACTATTGACCACCTTAATGTCATGAGACAGTTGAATGGGAAAGACAGAAGGTCTCCGATTATTATACCATATGAAGTTCATAATATTTCAAAATTTCTTTTTCGTTATTTTTTACTCAACAAATAATTAACACCCGACACCCAACTAACTTTTGTCATTACACTCAATACCAATAACATTATTGAAGTTTACTTTATGATCGATCAATTTCCACTTGTTGCCTAAGCTCTCTAATGGTTCCATTTCTGCTTGTTTGTTGTTTTCATTGCTTTAATGAAGAACATAAATATTAAGAAGTTATTTTTGAAGAGCATCTGCATCAGTTACTACTTTTGCTGTTGATTTGTTGCAGCATGTCATTGACATTGTTCGAAATGTATTTATTGAAGAAGAAAGTTCCTTCCATAGATTCCATTTTATCTAGCAATTGTATTTTATTTCTTCATAGTAAAGAGTGTTCACATATAGAACAGCATGGCTATCCTTTGGCCTGGAATAAAGCACACACACACACACACACACATCTTTACGAGTTGATTGTGTCCTGGTTGTTAATCGTAAATCTTTCTTTATCTACGAATGCATATCGTAACGTCATAGTTGAACAACAGATGGCAACATTTATGCTGCTGCCTGCGTGCACACAGATCGTCATCATATTCATTGGTCCATTTCCTTTTTACGGATAACTAACTTGCTTGCAATTTGCTTGTAGTTTTTGTGTGTGTGTGTCTGATTGTGTGTCGGATTGGATGAATGGATATTATGGTTATTTTTTCAGTTTTGTATAGTATTTGCTTGAGTTATTGTGGACGATTTCAATTTAATAGTGATTTTTTTTTTTTGTTTTGAAACATTTGTCGTATCGGTTATTTCTATTGTTTTTTGATTGAAAAACCCTGTTGCTCATCAAGTATTAAAAAACAAATGTTTGTCCCACTTAAGAGCAAAATACCCCCACGTCTTTGAACAATTTCATAATACTGGCAACACCATTTTTTGGTATCATAGAAAATGCATAACAAAAAGAAAAATACGAACTCACCTTCTAAACTGTTCTCCAACATCTCATGAGAAGAAGAGAGTATTAAACTGTCCAAAGAGAAAGAGAGATCAAACGGAATGCATGACATTTACTTTACCGAGTAAAACAACACACACACGTGAATAACAACGAACTGCAGTTTGAAGAATTGCAACAAAAAGAAAAAAACCTAAGATCACAATAATAAACCATTCATTTATATTATTTATTTAATATCATTAACAATACCGACCCGAAATATATACGTTTATACAATTACACATCCGAAAATACTACTAATAATAAAAAAACACGATAGAACAATTATCTGTCACTTCACTGAGAGCAAAAAAGTTAACTGATGAAATAACAGTTGAAGGGTTGCCAATACAATAGCAATCAAATCGCAAAGTCTCATATCAATAAAGGTCCGACTCTGTGGAGAAATATTACGACATCGGATGAATTTAAGTATTGGGTTGGGGAAGAAGAAATCTATTATTTTTATATGATTTATAGGACTTTATTTAACATGTTACGGAATGTCCGATTTGGGTTAAATATGCACCGTTTTGTTGTCATAGAAGTCCTGCTCTAAATGAGAAATATAAACTGTTGTACATAAATAAAAGGGAAACAATTTTGAAAACTTTTATATCCCATATGATGCTTATCTTACCTAGATTATGTCCGTAAACTGTGCGATTTTATCTAAACTTTGCCCAACCTAATATTTTAACCATGGCTGCATAATGTTAAGGCACTGGACTTATTGGTCCACTCCTTTATGTATATCTACCACAAAGTGTCAAACTTAATTTCCAATCGAAATTTAATGTTATCGAAACTTTGCACATCGTAATTGTTTTAACATACTTAGCTTATGTCCGAAGATGGGTTAATCTATAACCCATAATAATCAAGCGAATTGAATGTCCGATTTCATCCAAACTTTGAAAATTTTAATACGTTTATCAAAAGTGTTGGGCAATCTAGTTCACGTAGCGGATCGATCTTTCTCGTTCCTTTTTTTAAAAAAAGGAACTAGTTCCTTAATGTAGTTCCTTTACTCCTTTGCTGTTTATGGTTCCTTTGCTCCATATAGTTCCTTTACTCCACACAGTTCCTTTGCTCCAAATAGTTCCTTTGCTCCATAAAGTTCCTTTGCTACATATAGTTCCTTTGCTCCGTATAGTTCCTTTGCTCCATATAGTTCCTTTGCTTTTTATAGTTCCCTTTAGTTCAAAAAAGAACGAGATCAGAAAAAAGAACGATACCAAAAAAGAACGAGATCAGAAAAAGGAACTATATTAACTAAAGAGTTGGAAGTAGTTCCGATAGTTCCTTTCTTGGAATAGTTCCGATGAACGGAAATACCCAACTCTATTTATCAAACTTAGATCAAGTTCGAAGATGGGAACCATCGATTTATTCTCTTTGTTATATCCCAATAAAAATAACAAAACCTGTGTGTGATTCCGTAGACCTCTGCACTTTTTACCATATACAATATTTCCCGCTTAATTACCTTCCACGCTTAATTAATCCGATTTCAGAATACCCAGTTATTTTCAGTACAATCCCTTACAAAATTGCACGTTTAATGACCCCCTTTTAATTACCCATTTCATTTATTTGCCCCTAAATAACCTACCCCAAAGTAACCGTACCTTTAAATCTGTCCAATGTAATTACCCAATGTATTATTTAGATCTGGCAACTTCACTTAAAATGGCCTACATTTGCTAGTGCACTTGCCACACATGTGCACATAAAATCTATTGTTTTGAAATTTTTCGTGAAATGTCTCCCAGAAATACGTCTTTGTCTATCAAACTAAAGCTCCAGTTAATATCTCAAGCAAAAAAGAAAGAAAAAGCACCAGTGTCCACCGATATTTGCCCTTGCTGGGTAATTAACCGGGGTCCACCGATATTTACCCTTGCGGGGTAATTAACCGGGGTCCACGGATAATTACCCTATCGAGGTAATTAACCGTGCACGCTTAATTACCTTCCACGGATAATTACTCAAAACTCTTGAAATTTTCACTGAGGTAATTTTTAGTAGCAATCATCCTAGGAGTAGTATAAATGTGTGCAATTTCATAGCTCTATATTAAATATTACGGTCTCTATCACGATTCAATCAAGCAGGTGGACATTTCTCAATCGCCTTAGAATCATTTTCCTATCAGATTAACTTATGAAAAATTAGTTTTGAGTGTTTTATATAATAGAAGACACGATTTTAATCTCAAATACTTTTAACCTCTGAAATGCCTTATTTAGCCATGCCGAGAATTGGATAGCAGGTTCCCAATGTCGGCACCATGTTTTATAATTCTAACATTTTAATAAATAATATTATTTTATATAACTATTTCAATACAACACTGATGGAAACATCCCATAGTAATAATTTATTATTACAAATAGCAGAAAAAAAAGCAATTAAATATATAATTTTTGTTTAACTAAAATGCGACATGCCGACTATTGGTACATAACATGCCAACAATTGGAAAAATGTGCCGACTATTGGCACAAAGGCACTATTTTAGATTATTGTTAATTTAATGTACTTTAATACAAGATAACACTGTGCTACAAAATAACAAAATTTTTTTTCAGGGGTTCTAATGTACCAATTCTGTTTATTTGGAGTCTCTGGACCACGAAAATACCTTTGGTTTTTCTGGGTCACTTCGAAAATTTATTTTATAACGGTAAATGTAGAGAAAAACGTTGTTTCATGGATTTTCAATTTAAAACTCGAATAACTTATTTACTTTTTAACAGATTTATATTATTCTTTTTTTCTTTCGAAGAGTACAATTTTTCCTTTCAAACAAGATATATACTTGGTAAATCGGTTGAGGATTGGCTGAGTTACAGCGGTTGAAATGTGAAAAAATACGTATAAAATGACAAAATTTACTTTTCTTCGGGCTGTACGATGAAATTATGGCATCAAGCCATATAAATTTTATTGTATTACGGGGAAGAAAATTAAATTAGCTTTCGAAGATGATAAAAATCAGAAAAATCGGTTAAAAAATGGATGACTTATACACATTTTTGTATTGATTCTATGCATATTCTCTAAAGGAAATATGGGTCTGTATCTTTTCCTGTTATAAACCGTTATGTTTGCAACAGGCAAAAGGAAACGAGATAGACCCATAGTTCCTTTAGAGAATATGCATAGAATCAATACAAAAATGTGTATAAGTCATACATTTTTTAACCGATTTTTTTGATTTTTATCATTTTCGAAAGGTAATTTAATTTTCTTCCCCGTAATAGAATAAAACTTATATGGCTTGATATCATAATTTCATCGTACAGCCCGAAGAAAGGTAAATTTTGTCATTTTATACGTATTTTTTCACATTTCAACCGCTGTAACTCATCCAATCCTCAACCGATTTACCAAGTATATATCTTGTTTGAAAGGAAAAATTGTACTCTTCGAAAGAAAAAAAAGAATAATATAAATCTGTTAAAAAGTAAATAAGTTATTCGAGTTTTAAATTGAAAATCCATGAAACCACGTTTTTCTCTATATTTACCGTTATAAAATAAATTTTCGAAGTGACCCAGAAAAACCAAAGGTATTTTCGTGGTCCAGGGACTCCAACTAAACATATTTGGTACATTAGAACCATTGAAAAATTTTCGTGTCGCACAGTGTAATTAAACAAATGTGTATTCCATCGGGAAGTAAACAAAATTTCGAAACAGATGAACCTAAATACAATATCGTGGAAAATATGCACTTGGAATGGTGAAACGTTTAAAAAGCGAAAATTCTTAAAGTGCCGACTATTGGTGCACTTACCCTATATTAACATTTGTTCCACCATTTGAAGTCAATAACATCAAACCGTCCAAAACTGTTTATCGGAAAATCTTACTATTATTTCTTCTGTCTTCTCATCTTCACTTTAAAGAATTAATATTCTATATCATTTTTTATTCTACTTTGCACATTATTTATTTAATCATTGATTAATAATCCCAATAACATATACGAAACCAGTAAGGAAAGTAGTAAAGTCGGACGGGGCCGACTATATGATACCCTTCACCACTATGGGTATATTAAACAGGACTATTAACATAAAATTGGATGAAATAAAATATGTGATATTTATCTAAATGTGAATCTACCTAGATCCATCCATAAAGTATGTCAATCGACTTCAAACAAATATAAATAGGTCATCCGTTGGGGTATGTCTGTACTTCTAGAAAACGCAACTACGTAATTCTATGCTGAATTTAGTATGTTGTGCAAAATTTGATGTCAATCTGACTAACATGAGGAGTTTTATGCCCAATTTATTTGAAATCGGGCGAAAATATATATGGAAGCTCTATCCAAATATTAAGCGATTTCAAACAAACTTGTCACAGGTTAGGTTATACTAATTTCAGAACGTTTTGTTTCTATTGGTTCCTTGGTGCGCCAATTACTTAAAACCAATCTATAATAAAAGGGAGCTATATCTAAATCAGGACCGATTTTCACGAAACTTGGCAGACATCACTCTAGGCTCAATTCAGTACGTTATGCCAAATTTCGTGCAAGTCGAAGGATATATAGGGGCTTAGGTGCACCATTTACATGAAATCGGACGAAACTATATATGGGAGCTATATCTAAATCAGGACCGATTTTCATGAAACTTGGCAGACATCATTCTAGGCTCAATTAAGTACGTTATGCCAAATTTCGTGCAAATCGAAGGATATATAGCGACGTTGGTGCACCATTCACATGAAATCGGACGAAACTATATATGAGAGCTGTATCTAAATCTGGACCGATTTTCTCGAAACTTGGTAGACATCATTCTAGGCTCAATTCAGTACGTTATGCCAAATTTCGTGCAACTCGAAAGATATATAGGGACTTTGGGGCACCATTTACATGAAATCGGACGAAACTATATATGGGAGCTATATCGAAATCTGAACCGATTTCCTCGAAACTTGGCAGACATCACTCTAGGCATAATTGAGTACGTTATGCCAAATTTCGTGCAAATCAGAAGATATATAGGGACTTTGGGGCACCATTTACATGAAATCGGACGAAAATATATATGGGAGCTATATCTAAATCTAGACCGATTTTCTCGAAACTTGGCAGACATCACTCTAGGCTTAATTCAGTACGTTATGCCAAATTTCGTGCAAATCGAAAGATATATTGGGACTTTGGGGCACCATTTACATGAAATCGGACGAACCTATATATGGGAGCTATATCTAAATCTGGACCGATTTTCATGAAACTTGGCAGACATCATTCTAGACCTAAATGATTAGGCTGTACCAAATTTCGTGCAAATCGAAAGATATATGTGGACTTTGCTGCACCATTTACATGAATTTGGACGAAACTATATATGGGAGCTATATCTAAATCTGGACCGATTTTCATGAAACTTGGCAGACATCATTCTAGACGTAAATGATTAGGCTGTACCAAATTTCGTGCAAATCGAAAGATATATAGGGAACGTTTACATTAAATCGGTTAAATATATATATGGGAGCTATATCTAAATCTGAACCGATTTTTCCCAATTTCAATAGGGTTCGTCCTTAGGCCGAATAAGTGACCTATGCCAAATTTCATCCAATTCGGATCATAAATGCGACCTGTACTTTGTTTACAATTTAACATGGACAGACAGACGGACAGACGGACGGACGGACGGACATGCATAAATCGACTTAAAAAGTGATTCTATGCACATTCTCAAAAGGAACCATGTGTCTATCTCGTTTCCTTTTGCCTGTTACAAACATATGCACAAAGACATAATACCCTGTACCACAGTGTGGTGAAGGGTATAAAAATCCATTTACAGTGACACATAAACCAAAATAAAAGTAACACGGCAACTCTGCTATTTTACATTCCTTCAGTTCTCTGAGTTTTTCATTGCAATTGGAAGTTGCAAATGTTGTGCGTGGCCGCGTTTCGCGATTTCGGTAGTTTTAATTGCATTAATAATTATAAAAGTGATTTGTTTTCAATAAGAGTTCAATATAAATCAACAATTCACAAAATGTATTCAAATGTCATTGAAATATTAAAAGAATTTTAATTTGTTTATTTGCATTTTGTGTTGTGTGTTTATTTGTGTCGTCTTGAGAGTGTCAAGTGTTGTTATTGTTGTTTTTGTACTCTCCGATATCGTGTGGTGCGTAGTAAAAAAATGTCCATCTCGTTAACGTTCGTTGTGAAATAGATCGTACGATGTTTTGTTGACAAAAAATGCTGTAGGGATGCAAGCATTAGAATTTTAAGGTGAGTTGTTATTTTTGTCTTGTTTGAATTTGGAAGAATTGGGGATTTTTTTTTATCAAAATTAGACAATTAGTAAGGCTATAATTATGGAAATAAATTAGCATATCGATATTGTGTTCCATATAATTTACAGCCTGTTTTTGTAAAATTCTAAACGAACGAATTCGAGTGCCTTACGACCAAACTCCTTGGTTTTGAAAAATATGTCATTTATTTTTGTTTTGAATCAAAAAATATTTGTTTACATAAACAAAGGTCTGGTCGTAAGTCACTCGAATTCGTTCGTTTAGAATTTTACAAAAACAGGCTGTTAATGTTTGAAGATTATTTCATACAAATGATGACCACGACTGCCCCTCAAATGTTCCATCTGCTTAGACCAATTTTGGCATAATTTTTCCAACGAAAAACTAATGTTTTCAAATCCATCATGAATTTTATTTTTAAAACAAAATATCCGAATGTCATAGGACTTTTTTCCTTAGCTATATAATGTACTTCAAAACATGTTTCTGCCAGTCTTTTGTCGAAAACTCATTTTTCTGTATTTGCGGGAATAAAGAGAGAGAGAGACAGAGAAATTTCACGATCTAACTTGTCAAAAAACGCAGGATTTACTCGTTTTGCTTTCGTAAACAATTTCAATTCAATTTAAATGACCTCGGCCTTTAGAAAATTCATTCTGGTACCTCTTGCTCAAACTGTCAACATTTTGGTGATAAAAATTGATTTTAACAAAACTATTGCATCGCTTCTTCTAGTACTTCCCCAACAATGTGTCAATATTTACCAAAACCGGATCACATCAGTAATGCATTATATCGGTCTACTCCTTGTATCACCTCGCTCAAGGGTTTGAACAGTTCAAAATTGTAAACTTAGATCTTTTCTGAAATTAAGCCCTAAGTATCCACCCCTGTTGTTACTTTTGAGCGCGTTTTTCGACCAAAGTGGTTGTATTTTGGATTCTCATTTGATACGAAAGCTCTCTACTATAACGTTACCCCAAAATACCCGGATCTTGAGGATTTTGGACAGTTTATAATTGGGTGCCAAATTTTTCTGCTAAAAATTATGAATATTGGTTCAATTTTTTGGGTAACCCAAACTTTTCGATATTTTGGGGATTTTAAGTGCGTTTTTTTATTTGGTATTTTGGATTCGTATTTGATAATACATCTCCCTACCAAAAATTATAAATATTTAGCCTCTGGAGAGGGTCCTCATATAACCGTTTGTATACGTCTTTGTGCATATGTTTCTAACAGACAAAAGGAAACGAGGTATACATATTGTTCCTTTTGAGAATATGCATAAATCACTTTCTGAGTCGATTTACTTCCATGTATTTTTGTGAGCAAAGTACAGGTCGGATTTATGGTCCGATTTGGATGAAATTTGGCTCAAGGACGCCCTTTTGAAACTGGTGAAAATCGGTTCAGATTTAGATATAGCTTGTCCGATTTTATGTAAATGGTGCACCAAACTCCTAATATTGGTTCGATTGAAACAAAATTTTGCCCAGCCTATTAATATAGGTCCTGATTGGTTTTTTGGAATGAATTAAGATTTAGATATACCGCCCTTATATAGTTTCGTCCGATTTTATGTTAATGGAGCACCATACTGCCAATAATTGTCGGATTGAGACAACAATTTGCACAGAGTACTAAATTAGGTCCTGATAGATGTATGCGAAGTTTTGTTGAAAACGATTCTGATTTAGATATAGTTTCGTCAGATGGAATGCTTTTTGTTAAATTTGAAATCGGTTCAGATTTAATTATAGCTCACAAACATACATTGGTCCCATTTTATGTAAATGGTGCACCTTACGATTGTGCACTTGCACGATATTTTGTTGTACAAGTCGGTTCAGATGTAGATATAGCTCCCACATATATTTTTGTCCAATTTTATGCAAATGGTGCAAATGGAGGAGCCTATGTCTTTTCGCTTTACATGAAATATTGCATAGCTTCCATACATTTAATTTAATCTAAATGGTGTACCAAATAACTAATGTTTGTCCAATTAGTGCATAACAAATGTCACCTAGAATGACGTGTATTGAATGCTGCGTCGAAATAACTTTTGGATAGTTCATTGTGCAGCATTCACCAAATGGTGAATGCACCGGATGCTCAAATGCGTACATTTGTATATAGCTCCCACTTGATTTAGTTTAAATATCTATGTTAATTTCGTCCGATTCCATTTCAATGGTCCTCCAAAGAAGCTATGTCTATTCCATCTACAGAGTTTTGCACATATGAGCATCTCTTGTATGTACCCAAAGTCGTGAAGGGTATCATAACAATTTGTTTCGAAGGATAAAAGTTGTCCACATGTAGACGTATTCCACCATAGTATAGGGTATATTTTGAACTCGAAATTGTCACTTTATATCATGCACATGTTCCACCCTACAATGCGTTATCAATGTTGGCACACGGTTTGGGGTGTTTTAGTTTTGTATATGTAATAAATATCGGAGAAATCGCCAGCTAATAACAATGTACGTAAGAAAAAGAAGCTTATTTGAGATATATTTTCCATGTAAACTTTTACGTTTATATATTGTTGAATAATAAAATAATTGTTTTGTGACAATTTATTTCTTATTTCTCAGTATAATAGCCCCAATTTAGTAGAATACTAAATAAACACGTGATTATCTGAGAAAATAAACAGGGTATCGCCGACCTGTCTCGGCAAAGTAATGGCCGCCCTCAAGCCTTTAGTATGCGCTGTATTAGTGTAGGTGGACAATGGAGGTGCTAAACAGTCTTCCTTTTTGTAACGTTTTCACATTCTTCAACAAAATATAACTCTATTTATGGTATTTTCTCAATTATCACCAACGAGATAGTAAATCTTTCTCACCGTTTAACTACAATAATATTTTAATGTATATATTTTTGCGAAAGTATATCTCATAGCTGTGGTTATAACTAATTGTACTTGTACTGTTTATTTCTGAGCGTAACCGAACACCTGTTCATCATTTATTCTTCTTCAACCCTTTTTTCCATACAAATGTGTAAAAATGCAAAGAATGTCCATCGGTTATATCATCCAGATATGGTAACGAGGTCGTGTCTTCATTTCTTCAATTTCTAGCCAATACTTAGACACCGGAATATGTCAGGAAGAACGCACAAAATCTATGAATGTTGGAGTGCATGTGAAAGGATATAAGAATTACAGAAACATGTGTATATGTCAGGGATGGAAAATGAAAAATGTGAAAAGGTAAAAAGAGTACTTTTTTAATAAAAGAGTACTTTTTCTAAGGGGGAAGTTAAAAACAAATTATTCTGTTTCATAATGGATTTTCAAGATATCATCACTTTGTATTTCTGATTTTTGCAAAATAGTCGATTGCATTTGAATATGTATGCTATTGACTAATTTTAATTTCACTACCACTTTTAAAGCCAATATATGGCATAACATGTTTCAGTTCCAAAGTGCTATTGAAATTATTGAAGTTTCGGATCACGCCTACTCGACAAATTAATTTAAAGTTTGTAATTTTAATCATAACTGATCCTCAGTTCCCTTACTTTTTTGTTGAGATATTCAAAGTACCCCAGAATTGCTATCTGCTTCTATAAAAAAAACCTTTCTGAAAATACCGTCCAACAAATGTCTCTTGTAACAAAGCGAAGTACTTAGCTGACCAACGACATAAACTGCATGAGAATTTCGCTGGAGCCTCACTTCGAGGTTAACAAGGCATTTACAAACAATTCCATACCTTTCCCACTGTTGTGCACACAACGACTTTGTTGGTGTTGCTAGTATACAGCAACAAACCAAACAGTTTAACCGTGCCTGCGTCTACAACTTCAGTAGTATTGGCGGTTTATTTGGGATAACATTTGTATTTTGTTTTTGCAAAATAGTCAGGCTGAATCCCAGTTTGTTGTTTTTATAAAAACAAACAACTATTTATTTATTAGGGAAGTTAAATGTATGAAATACATTGAAAAACAAAAACATGATTGCAATTGTAAAAAGGCGCCAAGGGAAGAAAGTAAGTGTAGTACTTCATGGACATCAGAGGAAGAATTATGACTTATATATATTTTATTTGAAATGTTTATATGAGGATATTGGATTATCTGGAACTACTTTCGAAAAATATGTACTTCAAGAAATGGTCTTCAGTTCCATGAAATCTTTATCGGAGATACCAGCTTATTGAACAGAAATTCCAAAGACATTTTGATGCTACACATGCTCCGAGGGGCGCGATCCTAGATCCAACAGAAAGGCGTAGGCTTAAAGCTCCCTAAACAATGTTAGAAAAGTAAAATTTGTAAATTACCATCACATGTTTTTTATATTTAAAATTTGGGCATGTCACTCAAGTTTTGAACAAATTTTTAATTTTTAGGCTACACCCAAGCAGTTACAATGACCCAATGCATATATATACTTATAGAGTCCAAATAATTCTAAATCAAAACAAACTCTGTAAAAATTAATTTCAACTATGAGTTTTTTTCCTGAACCTGTACAAGTACAATGGCCTTTAATGAGTAACACTTTTTAAAGTTTACTTAACCTTGAAACTCAAACGCACCGATCATCTTCAACGTCATGTCTTTGCAGATTGGGTCCTTGAAATAAATGGAAATAATCCTAAGTTTCGTCGAGAAACTATCATGCCTAAGTTTCGTCGAGAAACTATCATCGACAACGTCAACAATTTGGAAACCCCAATTCACCGCGTGATATTGTGATGTGGTTAGTGGTTCAGCGGAGTTATATGACCCTATTTTTGCGTTACCGCAAGGTGATTACTGATCTTTAGGGTCGGAGTTGAATAACCATTGTTATTTTACGGAAAACGTTTCCGGGCCTTGTTATCTCTCGAAGAGGTTCTTATAATTGACCTCTGAAATTTTGTGAGTTGCCACTTTGCGACTTCATCTTATGAGAAACATAAGGTTTACACCAATAGCGTCGAATGAACACCTCAATGATAAAATTTGTGAGACTATAGAGGACATAGCACAGCTACTTTTAAGAATAAGATTTGGCAATTGTGCCATTTGGGGCTCGGAAAACCCAAGAGTAATTGTTCTCCATCGTCAACGTGTGATCCGGTCATTGGTTTTTCATTTTGCGGCTAAACAGTTAATGTGAAAGGTTTTCGTTGGTATTTATCTGGACATAGATTACTTTCAACAAGACAACACTATGAGGCACACAAACAACAAGACCATTGCTGCAACGATATTCAAAATACCTAAAATTAGGCGAGAAATGTATTTCGCCCTCCGATAATACAAAAATTATTCACAATATCACAAATGTGGCTGACCCTTTTTACCAGGACTTTCTACGAATAGGGACCTATATAAACATTATATTCCAAAGGGTCTAATGGAAAATCTGCTAAAAAAAAACTAAAATTAGTACAGTACTCTTATATGGAGATAATGTCAAACATGGACATATTCTAATATTTATACCCTTTACCACACTGTGGTACAGGGTGTGTAACAGACAAAAGTAAACGAGATGACACATGGTTCCTTTTGAAAATATGCATTGAATCGCTTTCTGAGTCGATTTGTGTATGTCCGTCCGTCTGTCCATGTTAAATTGTGATAAACAGGTTGCATTTTTAATCGGAATTGGATAAAATTTGGACCAGGTCACTTACTTGGTCCAAGGACGAACTCTATTGAAATTGGAGAAAATCTGTTCAGATTTAGATATAGCTCCCATATATATATATATATATATATTCGTCCGATTTTATTGAAATAGAGCACCAAACTCCTAATAGAGCACCAAACTCCTAACATGTTTCGTTGAAATCGGTTCAGATTTAGATATAGCTCCTATATATAGTTTCGTCTGATTTTATGTGAATGATGCACCAAACTCCCAATATTGCTCCGATTGGGACAAAATTTTGCTCATCATACCAAATGATGTTCAGGCTGGTGTATGCGAAGATTTGTTAAATCGGTTCAGATTTAGTTATAGATCTCATATATAGTTTCGTCCGATTATATGTGAATGATGCACCAAACACCCAATATTTGTCCGATTGAGACAAAATTTTGCATATAGTACTGGATTAGATCCAGATAGATGTACGCGAAGTTCTGTTGAAATTGGTTTAGATATATAAATGGGGCTCCATCCCAATATTTGTCCGATAGAGATAAAATTTTGGATATCGAATGCAATTGAGTTTTTCTGGTCTCTCTAGAGGCCGCAATTATGGTCCGAACATCGTGAAATTTTACATGGAGAAGGGAATCTGGAAAAGGAATAAACATGCCTGTCTTTATAAAGATCGGTTAATATTTAGCGGGTCAAAGGAACCCCGGCTTTTGTATGAAAAATTGCAAGATTTTTATTCTTGGGCGTATATACTTGCTCCTGAAGGGCATATACCCGAGAAGTTGATAGTATACCCAAGAGGAGTTGTTGACCTTCAAATTGATACCAATTATATGGCTGTATGTACTCTGATGTGGGAGTTATACGTAATTAGGTAAAGGTAACTATGTGCATAGTATTACTATTGTACATGAAGTTCCGATTGTGGTCAGGAACGACGCCTATAGTTTTCGGCGAAGTTGAGATTTCATGAATTTTAATTTAAAAAAATTGGAAAATATGTCAGGCTTAGAAAGTGGAGTTGTTGATCTATAATCGGTAAAAAGGGTGCAAATACCACGAAATATTGCCCAGGATCAGAATATAGAACCGCAGAATGTTAGCTTTTCGTGGAAGTTGTGTAGGGTATCATATAGTCGGCCCCGTTCAACTATACTGTTCCGCTTACTGGTTTTGAAATCGGTTCAAATATACATAGAGGTCTTATATACATTTTCGTCCGATTTTATGCAAATGGTGCACCGAAGAGCCTATGTTTGGTCGAAATTTGGCAGAGGTTTTTAAATTGTGTAGGCAACGGGTGCTCAATTAGGTCCATATTTACATATAGCTCCCATACATAATTTTGCTCGATTTCATACAAATGGTACACCAAAGAATCCAAGTCTGCCCGTTTGACATGCAATTTTTTATTGCTTTCAAAATGGCATGTGTATGGGTTTTTCTTAATTGGTTCACATATTCATAGATCACACATTTAATTTCGCCTGATTATATATCAATGGTCTCCCAAAGATGCTATGTCTGTTCTATCTACAGGATAATGTACATATTAGGATATCTTGTATGCACCCAAAGTGGTGAAGGGTATCATATAATCGTCCCGTCCGACTTTTGAACTTACCTTATTGGTTTTTATATGGTTTTGCAACCCATTGAAACTCCTTAATAACAAATTGCAACCACTTTGGTGGGACAAATGTGATTAGGAACTTTTAACAATGTTACAAACTAACAATACCTAAAATGGAGTGTGATCTTTATATAAGGCCTGAGTTATAACATGCATAACAATTTAACGAGAAGTTGATTTCCAAAATTCCAAACCTTCTGCAAAGAGATGCTTTCTATAATATGAGAACTAAATATCTACCACTTTGATTGTTAGTCTCTTCAAAATATTTTAATTGGTGGTGAAACCTTGTATGAGGGCTACGACATAGTCGAACTGATCTTCAACTTTCTGAGAACCTAAAATAACAAATTAAATTTCGTGACTACGACATTCAAAACCCCTAAAACGGGACCCTTATATTAGATCTAGTTCAAAAACAAGTTATAATATTGGCTATTTCGATACTACCTTCTACGATAGTAGCCGGGTGAAAAATACGACTGGGAGTTTCAAATATCTAAAATAAGCCATAATCTTTTTATGGAGCAACATGAAACTGTGTCTTCACAAAATTCTCCAGGAAGTATTCTATTCTCCAGGAAGTATTCTAAATATGAAATGCCAAATTAATTAAATTCCGAAAGAGGGTGGAATTTCTGTAAATAGGGCTATGCCAAAACTTGGAATAATACTGACAATTTTCCACCGTAAGTAGACAAAGGTGGCTCTTGGCGTCGTCAATTAGTACTTTGGCTTGTCAGTCAAACGAACCAAAGTCTCGGTAGATTGCATATCTGTCGAGAGCAATGACTCTGAAATATAATGGTTGTATTTTATACCCGACGTCTTATCGACCTTAATATCTAGAGCTTTGTATATCCTTTATAGCCCACAATTCCTTTGGAACGATAACACCCTTTCCTTCTGTTTTTCCAGTTGTTATTTTTCAGTCAAGGAGTCCTTAGTTCAAAGTCTTCTAATATTTGAAAACACTCACACATTTATATTTTCACAAAGAAATCTCAGAAAAAGGAAGTCCATATGACAAAAAAGTAATAAAGATGACGAGCAGATTGTGGAGTAATCATACATTTGAAATCGATTGAATTGGAACAATAAATGACGGAATACTACTTCTTTCAACTTGATGCTGATTCAGTGATGCATAGATAGTGATACACACACATCCACCTACATACGCCACATGACTCAAATCGTATGCATGTGGAGCCCAAAGATAATTTGTATGTATGTGTGTGTTTGTTTTCTTCTATGCTTACACATTGGACTGTCTCTTGCAATCTAGTTATCCACTGTCCTGAAATGGATTGAGAATTGAAATGGATGTTGTTGAATATTGATGTGATTTTCCACTTATATCTGCAGGGTTGGAAATTTTTCTCAGCATGTGCATGCACACACATGCTTGCAGAATGTGCGTATGTTCATGTGTTTTTTCAACACAACGTTTCGAAAACACAAAATTCCATTTTATCCTTGTTATCCTTGATGAAAACAAAAAAGAAAAAAAAACAAATCGGAAAGGAAAAAACAATTCGAAGAAAAAAGATTCAAATGAAAACGGAAAATAACCAAAAGCGATTAGAAACAATTTTCAAGGTGAGTACATTTAGCAAAACGTTTTGTTGTTGTTGTTGTTCCTCAACTTCCAATTACTACCTCCCTCTGCCGCTCACTATATAAAATCAGTATTAAAACATTTAAACTTTCATTGAATAATCAATGAATTTGTATCCAGCTTCTGGCAATAAATGTCTGCAATCCATTTTCATTGTTATTCGATATACAGTTGATTAAGCATTTGCGAACAACAAAAAAGAAATCAAAAAATAAAGAGCAATTTTTATGAGTATTGAAAATGTTGTTGTTGTTTTTATGCCCTCAGCATAGGAGCACAATAATTATTCTAGATTTTATAAAGTATTCGTATGTATACATAATCAACAGAAACGGTGTTAAGGTCAGATCGAAATATAGACATTTATTTGTAATGAAGTTTCCAACGGAACTCGATTTTTTTAAGGGACGGGTATAGAATTGATGAAGAATTTGCATGAGACAAGGATCCGTCGAACATTTCAAACGCTATAGACTATATTTTTTACGAAATTATGACTTCTATTGATCTTCAAATTTCGATTTCGTCATCTGTCAGGTAATAATTACCTACAGGCCGCAATTGTGGACTAATTGTCACGCAATATTGCCTGAATATCCTGTTTTGGACAATAACTTGTTCAGAGGATCAAATGGACAAAAAAATTATTCCTTGTGCTGAGGGAAGGTCATCTGATCAATGAAAATAATATTTCCTCATTTGAGGATCATCGGTCAATATTTGGGGCTTAGAGTGGGAAAAAATGTCACTCCATTGGGGATATGTTTACTTCAAGAGGGCATGTTGACGCAATATTGCCTGAATGTCCTGTTTTGGACAACAACTTCAGAGGATCAAGTGGACCAAAAAGGTAATTCGTTGTGCTTTTTTGGAATATATTATGAGATTTTCCTGAGGGAAGGCCATCTGATTAACGAAAATAATATTTCCTTATTTGAGGATCTTCCGTCAATATTTGGAGAAATTGGTAACTTTGGTTGATCTTTAACCCCCAATGTTACCCACAGTGTAAATATTTTCGAATAATTATATTTTCGAATCTTGTATAGAAGACGCACTTATTCGTTTAAGTAATTTTTCCTGAACATGAAGGGGTGTTGCAGCAAAGTCAGGACTGTATGGCGAATGATCCTTCAATCCATATTTTGGCCATTGAAAAATGTGCTGGTTTCAGCTTGGCATTGTCATTGTGCACAATGATTCGTCAGCTTTTGTTCGTTCTTCCAATTTCTTCGAAGACTTTAAGCAACAAAATGTGGTGTAACACTCTGAATTGACAGTGGCAGTAACAGTGGGCATTTCTTCCTAAGGAGTACTTTTATCCCAAAAAAATTGTAAACATTTCAGTGGAAATTTCAGATGGCCCCCGAAATGTTATGGTAACCCTGGTAGTTCTAGAATGTTTGGTCATTAAATGGGATCGTGGCTAATTTTAGGTATACTTTTCTGTAATTTGGTATTTCTGCTTTTCCCAAACCAAGGTAAACCACTCCTCTTGGATATACTATGAACTTCTCGGCTCTATGTCCATCAGGAGTAAATATATACGCTGTAGAATTAGCATTTGTCATTTTTCACACAAAAGTCAGGGTCCATTTGACCCGCTAAATGTTGTTCAATCTTTAGCAAAACAATCCCCTTCTCCATGTAAAAATTCGAGATGTTTGGTTCATGATTGCGGCCTCTGGAGCGACCAGAAAAACCGACAAAAATTAAATATTTGGTCCATTTCATTCCCTAAATATTAACCGATCTTTAGCAAGAACAATAGGGGGACGAACCCATCCTACATGCAAAATTTCGTGAAGACGTCCGAAGACAACGGACGGATGGACAGACATGTCTAGATCGACTCAGCTAGTCGAGATATGACGATCGGTATACTTAAAAGTGGGGCTGCACAAAGCTATAATACCCTGACAACATAGTTGTGTAGGGTATAAACATCCAGACGGCTATAGTTAATTATAAGTTAAACTAGCAAAGTACCCGCTACTTCGTGAATACTGTATAATTAGTTGTACTATAGTTTTAAATTCTACCTCTATTCCTACATTCAATATCAAGTTTTTTACCATTAAGTACTCTTCATACACATAAGAACTATTTTCCGAAATCCACACTTTAGCAAAAACGTACAGGTTCCACATATATTCCATTTAGATCTATTTCGAACACAAAAGTATACATTTAAAGACTACCTCTATACCATCACCACCACTAAATTTAGTACAAAAAACCCATTGGTCTTTCTTTCTAACTCTCTTTCAGTGACCAACATTCTCAATTTTCACTAAATTGTACCACATTTGGTATCATTCTGTACTTTTCCTACACTAAGTTGCCACTTTCAGGATTCAAGTTGCACCCGTTCACCACAGTCCAAATTGTACCAAATTTTGTGGTTGTCGTACCCAAAGTACAAATTTTCAAAAATAACTCAGTCATGCACTCCAATAACAAACCTTAAGTCCACATTTAAAGATTCCAGCTCTATTATTTCACCAGCATCCAAATTGTACCAAATTTAGTACCATTTATTACTTTTCGTAGACGTAAGTACGAGTTTCTAAAACTGCCTCAATTCTACACTGCAACAGCAATCTTATCTATAAATTTCAGGATAACAGCCCTATCCGTTCACATAGATTCAAATTGTTCCATATTTAGTACTTTTCGTACTCATGAGTTCGAATTTCCAACACTGTCTCAATCCTTTGATATTCTTTTATTTTAATATCCATCCATCTCTATCCTTTCACTCAAATCTAAATTGTACTAAACTTAGTACCCTTTAGTACATATAATTACGTATTTTTAAAACTACCTCATCCTACACTCCAACCTTATTTTTAGGACCAAATATTAGGATTCCCGCTCACACAAAACGAATTGTACCAAGTTGTACCAAATATAATACTATTTAGTACAAATAGGTACTATACTTCCATATCTCAATTCTAAATTCAAACATAAACCATTAGTCCAAATTATGGGTTTCCAGCTCTCTCCGTTCACCCAAATCCAAATTGTAATAAATCTAGTGCCGTTTAGCACTTTTCTACACATAAATACGAATTTCCAAAGATGTCTCTATAGGTCAATCTTCAACAGAAATCTTAATTCAAAATTCCAGGTTTTCAGTTCTATCCTTTCAAGCAAAATCCAACCTGTATTCCATTTAAAATGTCAAGATTCTAGCTATATATGTTCAATATACAATTGGAACTAAATTTAGTAAAGTTTAGTACCTTTAGTACACTCAAGGATAGAACTTACAAAAAGATCGAATTTCGCTAATAAAAAGAGCACCATATTTGGTACATTTACAATTAAATATTTAAACTGCATATGAAATTAAGCAGTCCACATATTAATATCGACCATAAATTAAATTTGAGTACCATTTAGTACCAAATTTTAAGATTCGAGCGCTAAAGGTGCACAAATTTAGTTCCATTTAGCACACATTATTTCCAAGAGTACCCACGTCAACCATCCAACAAAACTTACTGTATTCCCCGATCCTACACCTCCATAATGATTCCAAATTCAAATTTAAGGATTCCAAGTCTATGGTTCACCCACAATATAAAATGTACTAAATTTAGTACACAGTAGTACCAATTTCCAAAACTTCCTACATACCCCAATCCTACACCCCCACAGTGATCCCAAATCCAAGTTTCAGGATTCCAATTCTATCGGTTGTCCACAAGTCAAATTGTACGAAATTTAGTACACAGTAGTACCAATTTCCAAAACTTCCTACATACCCCAGTCCTACACCCCCACAGTGATCCTAAATCCAAGTTTTAGTATTCCAACTCTATCGGTTCATCTACAAATCAAATTGTACGATATTTAGTACACAGTAGTACGAATTTCGAAAACCTCCTAGTTACCCCAAACAGTGATGCTAAATCTAAGTTTCAGGATTCCAACTCTATCGGTTCACTCACAAGTCAAATTGTACGAAATTTAGTACACAGTAGTACGAATTTCCAAAACCTCCTACTTACCCCAAACATACACCCCCACAGTGATTCTAAATCCAACTTTCAGGATTCCAACTCTATCGGTTCACCCACAATTCAAATTGTACGATATTTAGTGCACAGTAGTACGAATTTCGAAAACCTCCTAGTTACCCTAAACAGTGATGCTAAATCCAAATTTCAGGATTCCAGCTCTATCGGTTCACCCACAATTCAAATTGTACCAAATTTAATACACAGTAATACGAATTTCCAAAACCTCCTACTTACCCCAAACATACACCCCCACATTGATCTTAAATCCAAGTTTCAGGATTACAACTCTTTCGGTTCACTCACAATTCAAATTGTACCAAATTTAGTACACATTTCAAAAACTACATATCTCAAAATTGTACCAAATTTAGTACTATGTAGTACCCATGAATATAAATTACTGAAACTGAGTAAAAAAATCCAAAACTACGTGTATATCCCAATCCGACGGTAATGTTAATTTCTAATTTCCAGATTCCAGTTCGATTTGTATCTCCAAATTAAATTTGTACCAAATATAGTACCATATAGTACTTTTCGTACAATCTATGACTTCATCTAGGCTTTGTAAAGAGGAACGGATGGACATTTGTAAATTGAATTTTCTGATTTAGATTTAATCTAAAAACAATATTTCGATGAGGCAAATTTTCACCATATCAATGTGTATAATATACATAATTGTATGTATAAATACACTTTGATACGGTGAATATGTGTCTCATCGAAATATTCGTTTTAGACGCCATGTTTCTTTTCACCACATCCGTTTTAGAAAATTTGGCGTGTGTTCGTCAGTAAGTGTAGTCGGCTGGTGCGCACGACAACTCTCGAAGGGAGTAATCGATTTCATTCAAACTTTGCACACCTTAATATTTCTTCCAAACTTAGTTCAAGTTCGAAGATGGGAAATATCGGTCCACTCCTTTTGGTACCTCCCCCACAAAATGGTCAAACCTTGCACTGTCTATTATCTTTACATAGCCTAGATTAAGTCCGAAGATGAGACCTATTGGTCCACTCCTTCTGGTTCCTCTTCCACAAATGGTCAAAAATTTCAATATTTATAAATTCAGTATTACTTATTTAGCTGGCTTGAGATAGAACTTTCGTTTTATAAGCCGAGCTTAAAAAGATTTCCAGGCTCGTCGGACTTTTGCGCAGTTTTTACAATTTGGAAGACCAAGTTCGCAAATGTTGTCTTCCACTTGATCTTTCAATATAATTCTTGGGCTTCCCCTTCTGCGGGAACCATCAGATGGTTCGCTTTTATATGCCTATTGAGCCGGGGCCTCTTCATTCATTCTCACAATATGACCAAGCCAACGTAGTCCGCTGCAGCTCGATACGTCTGACAATACCGACCTCCGAGAATTCATTCGACGGCAATATTCATCGTCAACGTAAATCTGCACATAGATTTTTCTGAGAATTTTTCTCTCAAACACTCCAAGAGTTGACTCATCTGTTTCCGCAAGTACACATGCTTCAGATCCATATAACAGCACGGGTTGTATCAGCGTCTTGTAGAGTGTGAGTTTGGTCTGGCGGGAGGTGGCCTTGCTTTTGAGTTGTTTGCTCAAACCATAGTAGCATCGATTGATGTCATTCGTTTTATTTATGACTACCTCGAAGCTGTAGTTCTCAAGTCCCACAGTTGGTCAGAGTCTACTGGACGTCTTGCGCGTTTATACCATCAGATTGGTCTTCTCGCCGTTTACTGCCAGACCCACTTTGGCAGACTCTTTCTCAATTTGTGTAAAGGTGGCTGTTACCGCTCTCAATGTTCGACCCATTATGTCGATGTCATCGGCGTAGGCGAGTAACATGTGTTGTTTGGTGTACAGAGTGCCATTTCTATTCACTTCGCCTCTCGTATGACCTTTTCCAGCGGGATGTTAAAAAGGTCACACAACAAACTATCACCTTGTCTGAATCCTCGTTCGGCATTAAAGGACTCCGAGAGGTCCTTTCCGACCTTAAATGCTGATCTTGTGCCTGTTAAAGTTATCCTGCATAGCCGAATTATTTTTGCCGGAATGCCAAACACGGGTAGTATCAGAGTCTTGAAAGTGTGAGTTTGGTCTGGCGGGATTGGCATTGTGTCTAAACTACTTCCTTAGACCAAAGTAGCATATGTTGGCCACCAATATCCTTCTACGAATTCCAAAACGGATGTCATTCGTTCTATTTACATATGACAGTACCAAGGTATGTAAAATCTTTGACTACCTCGAAGCTGTAGTTCTGATGTTCCACAAGGATGAATGCCTTTCGTCTATCACAACATTATTCAAGTATATAAAGATGTTTGAATCTGGTGCTGCTAAATACCATGTATTTGTTACCGCGAATTCAATCAACCTCATGCCGTTGGCTGATGTTTCTTCATAAAAGCTGAATTTTCCGACGGTGGGGCCAGAAATATTTTTCCCTCCGATTTTTGCATTTAAGGGGACCCCCCCCCCCATTCTCGGGGTTAAATTTTTTTTGATTTAATTCGATTCTACACTAATTCAAGAATGTATCTACAAAATTTCAAGTGAAAATCTCAAGAACTCTTGAAGATATAGCCGATTTATTGTGTCAGCATCAAGTGACGGCTAAAGGGCTTCTCAAACTTTAAACGCGTTTTTCTCTTTTGCGAATGGCGGGCACGATAACTCAAAAACTAATAACCCAATCGATTTCAAATTTTTACACGTTTCTCTGTGAGTGTATAGCTATCGTATGAACTAGGATAAAGCCAATCGGTGAAGATCTTCCTGATTTTTTAACTTGTTTTTTAGTCAAAATTCGCCGATTTTGTAAAAATATTTTTTCAAAGGTCCGCCATTTTGTTAATTTTAGAGCGAAGAGACATGTACTCTTTCTAACACCGTTGGAATTTTTGGATCACGATGTTCCAGTGAGGAGTTATCATGCCCGCCATTAAAAATAATGACTTTTCTTTAATTACAAAAAAAAAAAAACAACAAAGCAAATCACAAAAATTTTTGGTAAATTATTTTTCTTCTCTTTTAAATCTTCAATTATATATGTGCAAAGTTACAAACCTTGAAAAATTAAAATCGAGGTGGGTGGGGTTCCCTTAAACTGATTCGGATTTAAATATAGCTCCAAATATATATTTATATTTTCTTCAATTTGATTTTTTTGACACATACCATGTATGATGTAGCATATCTATTGCCACGTACCAAGTTTTAATTTATATATAGGTTTCATACATAATTATTTTCGATTTTGTACAAATAGTACACCAAAGACTATGCCCACTTGACAGGGAATTTAGCATAGAGTTCAGTTTATAGTTTCATTTAAATTGGTTCATAAATATATACAGAGCACATATTTAATTTCGTCCGATTTCATATCAATGGTCCTCCAAAGGAAGTATGTTATGCTTGGTTTATGTCGGTATATATCTTACTGTACTTCGCAATAAGTATCTTAGGAGCATATCTCTTATATACTCCAAGTGGTGAAGGGTATAATATAGTGGTGTTAAATGGGGGCACATCAGGTCCACGTATTGGTATAGCCTCTCTATATAACGGTAACCCATAATATCCGTTATATTTGGTATGTTCAAACTGAATTGACTGTAATGTAGTATTTTTGTGTTAGTGGCAAATCTTCCTACCCAAAATGTTGAGTCGACCAATGGTATAGTCCCCATAAAAAGGTCTAGCTCCTTTATAGGAATTTTTGTTATTACTCCGATACGACTTTTGCTTGATTGGAAGGGAATGAAAAGGAACTATGTTATAACAAATCACTAAATTCCTTGGTATCAAAAAATATATACACGGATAGGATTTTTATTTTAGATGTTAAATCTTCCATTTATTCCAATAACAAATAACCTTGAACTACTCCTCATCTCAAAATCCCCATCCCGACAAATTCAATTGTCTGTCGAAATATGTATACACGAATAAATTAATATAGTTTTATTTAAAAATACAAAACCCAAAGTTTTAACAATTATTATTATTAGTTGTGTTCCATTTTTTCCAAATCTTTCAGACGAAGAATATACCAGGGGTTATTCTTCGCTTTTGCTGTTGTTATTGTTGGACAACTTCTATATTAGATTTTCAGAAAAGAAAAATAAGAATGAAGAATGTTTTTGTTTCGCCTGAAATAAATGAAGAAAACTTTTTCGATTACAGTTTAATACAATTTTAATTTTTCATTTTTTTTTCGTATCCAACGCTGCTGTTGTTGTTTCCGTTAACATTTCATAAAGATTCACCCCATCACTTTTGTGGGATGTGATGAAAGGCAAAGCTGACGAACGGTCGGGATGACTGACTGGCCTGGCCCACTGCTGATATTGAGGCCAATGATTGTTGCAACATCATTTCAATTATTCTGAATGTTGGCATCTCCACTTGTACTCCTTCATTTGTTTTTATTAAAAAAGAAGCAGAAGAAATTTCTTTTACCAAACAGTACAAGCTGGCGCAAATCTCTGTCATCCGCACCCAAGGCGAGCAAGAGGATGCCCTCTTGTTAAGATTAAATGAAATCTTAATAAGTCTTGTTACACTTCTGGTGGTACACGCACACAAACACACACACTCACTCACTCACACGGTGATGGCAAATATCCCCAAACGTAAAATGTTACCGGTCGGTCGAATAAGGCAAAAATGAAAACTTGGGCAAGTAATCGACATACCGGCTGACAGACTTCCGTTACTCATCCCTCATGCCTTGCAATGTTTGCCAGGCGGGCAGGCATCACTGCATATTATTCGAATTATTTTTCATGTTGTAACTGATGAATGGCGAGGTTGCATTGCTGTATGCCTTCATGAGCGCCTTTTCACATTTGTTTTAAAGTTCTGCGTATACCCTCTTCTCCTGTCATCCTCCACGTTTACATTCCTTCCTTTGCTTCCCTCGTGTATATTTGAATTTCTCCTCGTGGTTATTGTCATTGTCATATTTATCGTTTAATATCATAATAATAAAATTATTCTTATTGTATTTTTTGTCGTTTGTTTGCCAACATATCGTCCACATCTTCATTGTCGCCGTCGTTGTTATTGTTGTCCTCCATCCAGCCATCTTCGCTGCCGCAGAAGATACAAATATAAAAGATATTATACAAATTCTTTAGAATTTTACTTAAAAGTAAAATGCGAAAAGACGCTAGGTTGTAGGCGTTTGCATTGTCATTACCTGTAATGGAGGCAGTGGCGAAATACACCACCAACAACAATTGTAAATGTTGTGTCCTTTTATCTTCTTTTCACCTTTGTGTCAATATTAAATATGTATGCCTACTAACTGTGGGTACAGTATTTCGAAGTGGATAATTTGTGGGATATATGTAGGATTTTTGTGAGCAAACCAGGAGTTAGATATAGACGTTTGAAACATTTGTATTTTGTTAACTGAACATCATTTCAATTTCGAATAATTGGGCAAAATCGAAATAGATCAAAGTTGGTGTGTATTGTTTTATATTACCAAAAGATGAATTTTGTTCGCATATCGTTTGCTTGTCTATCAGATCGAGTTTTTAAAGCAATATTTTTGAATAGAGGATTATTTATAATTTATTTTTTATTGGCCGTTAGGCTTAGGAGCATTATTTGAGAGCAAATCAGAGCAATTTGTTTGTGTGCGAGAGAGAGAGAGAGAGAGTGAGAGAGAGAAAGAGAAAAAATTAGTGCTTTTAAATACTATAGCGTTTATGTTTACACGAAGAGAACTTATGCTATTACTTCCTCCTTCGAAGTGAAGATCTGAATAAGTGCTCTTGGTGGGGAATGTACTGGGATACAGGAAGTCAGAGACCTGGGTAAGTACTCTCACTTCTCACATCTACTGCAATATACTTTAATAAGTACTCAGGCAACGATAGGAAAATATAATACTTCAGGAGGCATTAATAAATATTAAAGCAAGGATATGAAAGGATTCTGCAGCAGAGACCATAGTAAGTACTCAAACAAGGATACGAAGGGGGTTCTACCTCAAGCGAAGGATTCTAACGAAGGACACCTTAATAAATACTCGTATTAAATACTCAAGTAAGGATACGGAAAGATTCTACTGCCAGAAACCTGGCAGTAGATCACCTTAATAAATACTCAAGCAATTAAATACTCAAGTAAGGATACGGAAAGATTCTACTACCAGAAACCTGATGCCTTATAAAGTACTCTAGCAAGGATACTGGAGGATTCTATTGCAAGAGATCTTAATAAGTACTCAATCAAGGATACGGAAGGATTCTACTGCCAGAGACCTGGATAATAACTCTAGCAAGGATACCCAAGTATTCTACTTAGGCAAGGATACGCAAGGATTCTACTGGGAGATACCTGAATAAGTAATCAAGGAGGGATACGGGAGCAAGGATACGGGAGGATTCTCCTTAGGTAAGGATTATACTGCAAGAGTCCTATATAAGTACTCAAGCAAGGACACGGAAGGATTTCTTTTGAAATTGGGACCTGGAAGGCTTTTAGAATTTTACCACACTGTGGTACATGGTATTATGTCTTTGTGCATATGTTTAGAACAGGCATAAGGAATCGAGATAGACCCATGGTTCCTTTTGAGAATATGCATAGAATCACTTTCTCATTCGATTTACGCATGTTCGTCCTTCGGTCCGTCCATGTACTTCTGTGAACAAAGTACAGGTCGCATTTATGATCCGATTTGGATGAAATTTGTCACATATCACTTAGTTGGCCCAAGGACGAACCCTAATGAAATCGAAGAAAATCGGTTCAGATTTCTATATAGGTCCCATATATAGTTTCGTCCGATTCCATATAAATGGTGCACTAAACTTCCAACATTGGTCCGATTGAGACACAATTTTGTACATAGAACTGAATTAGGTCCAGATTGATGTATGCGAAGTTTTGTTTAAATCGGCTCAAATTTAGATATAGCTCCCATATATACTTCCGTCCGATTTTATGTAAATGATGCACCAAACTACCAATATATGTCCGACTGGGACAACATTTTGCACAGAGAACTGAGTCATGTTCAGATGGATGTCTGCGAAGTTCTGTTTAAATCGTTTTTGATTTAGATATAGCTTCCATATATAGTTTCGTCCGAATGAGGCACCAAACTGCCAATATTTGTCCGATTGGGACAAAATTCAGCACAGAGTACTGAATTAGGTGCAGACTGATATCTGCGAAGTTTTGTTAAAATCGGTTCAGATTTATTCTATATGTATCATTTTGTGAATGACACACCAAACTCCCAATATTTCTCCGATTGGGACAAAATTCTGCACAGAGTACTGAATTAGGTGCAGACTGATATCTGCGAAGTTTTGTTAAAATCGGTTCAGATTTAAATATAGCTCCCATATATAGTTTGGTCCGATTTTTTGTGAATGTTACACCAAACTCCCAATATTTTTTTAATTAAGTAAAATTTTGAATAGTGAATGCTAGTGAGGAAAAAATGATGCGTGATTCAGATTTTGATATAGGTCTTATATATACTTTCGTTCGAAATTACAGGAAATTTGGCAGAGGGTATTAAATTGAATATAGAGTGATTACAAAAAACAAATGGTGTATGCAACGGTTTCTCAATTAGGTCCATGTGTTTATATATAGCTCCCATGCGTAATTTGACTCGATTTCATACAAATGGTACACCAAAGAATCCAAGTCTGTCCGTTTGACATGCAATGTTTCATTGATTTCAGAATTGTATGTGTATGGGGGTTTTTTTAAATGGGTTCAAATATCTATCTAGCCCGATTCCATCTCTATCGTCCTCCAAAGATTCACTGTCTGTTGTATCTACAGGATATTGTAGATGTATATTAACGTCTCTTGTATGTACCCAAAATGGTGAAGGGTATCATATAGTCGGCCCCGCCCGACTTTTGAACTTTCCTTACTGGTTAAGCAATACGTTTGAACGCTCTTCAGATAAACGATTTTTTAGTATATGTTGCTGCACTGCCTACCAAACGCGAGCAACATTTTGTCCAACCGATTGGCAGTAAAAAGTTCAGCCGGGGCGAAGTTAACTTCGTTTTAACTTGTTTTTACTATATTTTTGCAGATCTATAAGAACGTTGACTTTTTAAGAAATGTTTTGGAGGTCCCTTATATGACGGTTATTTTACATATTTTTTGTGGTACTATTGGCATTATTTTAGAATAAGTTGATCAGGTCTATAAGAAATCCCCGGAAGAAAACAGAGGAAGGTATTTTTTCAAAATATTATTTTAGCTGGATTAAAACGTAGACTTTTTGAAATAATTTTCTAGATATACACATTAGAGCAATGCGATTTTACACCAAAAAATGTGGCTCATCGGAATATCGGTTTAAGACCCATGTTTCTTTGACCCAAATCCGTTTCAGACAATATGGGATTGGTTTACAAATATTTTTTGGGAAATATATTTAAAAACAGGTTTAGGGTCTGTCGGGCTAGGAATGTTCATACCCTACACAACTATGTTGTAAGGGTATTTTAGCTTTTTGCTGCTAAGCTAAAATATGACGATTGGTATACCTTTAAGTATACCAATCGTAAGGATCGGTTAATATTTAGGGGATGAAATGGACCAAAAACTTTATTTTTGTCTGATTTTCTATTCGCTCCAGCGGCTAGAATTATGGTCCAAACATCGCGAATTTCTTGGAGAAGGAGATTGAGCCAAAGAATAGGCATGCCTGTTTTGATAAAGATCGGTCAAATAGACCCTGACTTTTGTGTGAAAAATGATAAAATTTGTATTGCTGAAGAACATGTTAATGGTATATCCAAGAGGAGTGGTGGACCTTTAAATTGATACTAATTATATTGTCGTATGTACTCGGATGTGGGAGTTACACTTAAATATTCACCGGTGCTTACGTATTCATATATTATTTAGTAACCCACTACCACACTAGAGGGCGGAAATATAGCGCTAATCGTATTGTAATTTTTTATGAGGATCCAGGTATGGTCAATGATAACGCCTATAATTTTCGGTGATGATGAGATAATTCCTTTGTGATGATTTGGACCGAAAACTATAGGCCACAATTGAAAGTTGAACATCTCAACACAACCCACAGTAATGGGAATCTGTTCTGAATATTAATAATATTTGTTGACCGTTAGACGGCCAAGAGGGTGCAAATATCGCGAAATACTGCCCAAGCTCAGAATATAGAACCACAGAAAGTTAGATTTTCGTGGAAGTTGTGTAGGGGACCATATGATCATCCCCGTCTGACTATACTGCTCCGCTCACTGGTTTTAAATATGTGAATATACTTTTAAAGGGCCATCAGGGCGAGAAATACCTTTATGAACATTTTTAAGGATTTTTGGGCGGTATTTCAGAAATAACTTGACGAATGTTGGTTTGTAAGTGCTGAAGAGTTTGAAACCCCATAAAAAATTCTAAAGGTGTTAAGTTGAATAGTCTTATTGTTCAGTTTATATCGCCAAGACGAGAAATTACCCCGGCCAGAAAATGTATCTTGCAATAAAGTATTTGCGATTTGTGTGGCATATGGTGTCGTCTGGTTGAACCTACTAATCTACAAGTCGTATTATTCAACAGCAGGCAAAAAATCGGGTGTCATTATAGTTAAGCGATCCATTTTCGTCAATGTCAGACTTGCAACTGAAGAGAAAATAATTGATGTAAGAAATTTGTTTGACAGATGTCGAATTCTAGTCCCATACTGTTGTAACCCCGAAAAATATGACACATATTTAAGTACGGTCTCTGAGAGCACAAACAATATCCTCCTTACCTGAGCGTAGTATATTTTTTAATGAAGTTCAGATTAAAGATCAAGGCCATAGACTAATTCTCATATCATAGTGTATGTAGTTTGGCATTCCGTTAGTTTCTAGCTAATAATTTGGCCTTCATATAAAAGGCCCGATAAATTGTAGGTGTTTTGAAAGCCCACATCTCTGAGGAGGATATATACAATGTCTTAATATGAATTAGTTCGATTTTCCAAACACACAGGTTATTCTCATTACGACTCACCAATAGGGACATACTTTCAGAATCTTAAGATATCACCGTTAAGCCTCTAAACTCCACCATGGTAAGAACCCTTCCCTCATATTTGAAAAAAAACTAATGATTATCGATTGAAACCACTGTCTCATTTTGCGTAAATGAGAATAAACTAAGGGCAGGATTTTAGCATTTGACTGAGTCTTATTTGTGTGTAAATTTTTCGTAGTTGAAATATGAAAAAGAAAACATTCATTGAGCTTCCATTCTGTACATTCAGCGGCACATCGCAAGCCATAGTGTCATTAAGTCTAATTCGAATGACAAAAGGTGGTGACGATGATGTTTGATGTTGTTTTTTTTTTTTTTTTTTTTTGATAACATGTTCAATGTTGACTGAATGCTCTACATTTTTGGCTGTTGTTATTGTTATTTAGATTGGCTGCTGGTTGGTAATGCTTAAAGCTATTTACTTAATGGCTTTTATTATTATGATGAATAGCAGGCGAACATATTTTTGTCATGTTTTGATAGCGGTGTTATTGTCGCGGTAGCAGTCTTCTTTTATATTTGATTTGTTATTTGTCTCAGAACACACTTCTCGTGTTCTGCTAAAAAACCGTACGTAAGTGAAATATACAAATAAATATTTCGTTGATGAAACAACAAATTCCACTCGTTTGCGTTAAGGAGAAAATTTAATAAACATTTCTATTTGATTTGATTTCAAAGAAATTCACATATCTTTCATTGTTTTCTGTTGAAGTGAGTTGAGACACTTATGTGGAGTTTTACTTCCTCTATTAGCACATTTAGAGAACAATGTAAATATGTTTTAAAACAGGTATACAAGATTTGGGGTATTTACAAAAATATTAATTTTTGTAATCTCCAACATAAGAAGACGTGTATATTTAATATGTCATAGGCAACACCTTGAAATATTCACCGGAGAATCAATAAAGTATATGTATTGTTCATCAGAATAAAATTCCATGCCAGTCGTTCTGTTGGAATCACGATAGAGCTAGCAATATTTATCATAGACCTACTCCTGGGATATTTGATATTCAAAAGGAATATATCGATTAATCCCCAATTGTTTCGTATTTTAATTGACATAGCTCCCATATAAGGATAAGGATTAATTCCCACATCATAGTGAAGATTATTAAAATAATGGTCTCGGCTGAATTCAACGCGCTTTTCACTTATTATTTTTATACCATAAGCCTTATTGCTAATATGGGTATACACATTTAAGAGAGCAAAAATGTGCCTAATCGAAATATTGTTTTTAGACCTCAAGTTTCTTTGGACCAAATCCGTTTCAGACAATTTGGAGCCGATTTACATGGTGTGAATGATATCTCTCGAGGCAATAAACAAAATCATCCAAATTTGCACATCGTAATATTTCTTTATAAATGCAATTTGCGATTTGAACGAAATTTTGCACATCCTATTATCTGGTCCGCTCCTTTTGTTAAAAATATAGTTTACGAAAATATATCACCGGATTTGGTATCTGGTATTTTTAACTCAGTTACCTTTGAAGAATTATATTCTACGACTCTTCATTTATATGTCCAATGCTGTTATATTTCTTTTGCAGGCTTTAGAGCAGATTAGAGACAAGAGGAAACACTTTTGCAAGGCAATTTCTGCGGATCTAAATATCGAGCCTGAAATAATGTTGCTATCCCTGCCTTTTCCTTGCCTTCTCTACCATTTTAGAATTTAAAGACCCCTTTATAAATGTTAGTATATATCCCATAGCCGAATTTGTCAAAAATCTGTTAAAGAAGAAATGCTAGATTTTGTTTAAACTCATCGCTGTAGAGGTCACAAAATGCTATATGGGCTGTTCAAATAGACAAAGACTTTTGTTTGAAAAATCCAAAAATCATGCTGATAGGTCTGAAATTTTCTGGTTATGGTGAAATGAGTTTTTGATGATAATCGGATGATATTTGGAGGATGAAATTAACCTAAAAAGATTTTGTTAGTCACTCTACAGGCCACATTAATAACCCGAACACCAATCTATACTAATGAAAGAGTAAAGTGATTGACCGACTTACTGTACGTCTGATTGACTTAACGAAGACGCCCAGACGAAACGTCGTTAGCTAGAATCTTGAAATTTGGGGTGAGGGTAACTGATGGAGTGTAGGATAGATGTACCAAAAGGGTTTCTGGAAATTCAAACTATAAAAATCCGAAAAGTAATAAAAGAGTTAATAATTTAAAAATTGGAATACAAATTGTAGCTGAAAAGTAGGGTGGGGTATAAGGAGGTGATTTGTAATTGTGTATTCATTTATACGAAAAGTACTAAATCGTACTAAATTTAATACAACTTGACTAGGGATATGTAGGTAGTTCATACTAAATGGTAGGTAAATTCATACTAAATGGTAGCTATATGGCTGGAATCCTGAAATTGGGAAATTAGATTTCTATTAAATTGTGTGATGTTGGTAGTTGTACTATGTGGGAAATTTGTACTGTGTACTAAATGGTACTAAATATGGTTCAATTGGGATTTGGACAAAACCGTCCAGACAAGAATCCCGAAATTTGGAAATATGATTTATGTCATATGTATGTGGAAATCTATATTAAAGTGTAATAAATGGTACTAATTTTAGTAAAAAATGGTTTTGGGTGAACATATAGAGCTCGAATTAAGATCACAAAAGTTTATAAATGGTACCAAATTTATGCCTTTTTAGGGCGAAGGATCATTCATGTAAATGTTTTTTAATTAATTTCTCTTTCGAGATGAGCTACATGATCGGAGTTGCAATGAAATTAAGCGGCTCATCAGGCATATTGGGCAATGTGGCTTACAAATGTCTTTACTTGATAAGTTGTATTTATGTCGACTATTGTTGCGAAATTGCATCTACGAATTAAATTCAACCGTGTTAAGGTTCGGACATTTGGCATCACACCGGAACATTCCTTTTTCAGAGCAGATTTTTCTTGTAGTGACGGACTTTTTTTTCCTACAGACTACAATATTTTTTCTTCAGTGGTATGCAACTGCATATTGTGCAACCTTAGGAAGATAAGGAGGTGGCTTTGAACGCTAAGGCGCCGGACACCAACAGATGCCATGGGAACCAGGGTTCAAATCCCAGCCGGGCTCAAGCTGAATTTTTGAGTTTTGTTTTTATGCCTTTTTAGGGCGAAGGATCATTCATGTAAATGAATGTAAGCCACATTGTCCAATATGCCTGATGAGCCGCTTAACCAACGGCGAAACGCGTCGCATAGTGATGGGAATGTAGTATCTCTCTGGCTTTCCTTTCATTGCAACTCCGAACATGTAGCTCATCTCGAAAGAGAAATTAATTAAAAAATGTACCAAATTTAGTCTACAGCTAGATTTATGCTGCGATCAAAATTGTTGTTCAGTATGGAGGTAGATTTGGAAATACGTCCCATAGGAGAACAAATGTACTAAATTTTTGACCATGGTCGATATTGGCGTGTAGTTTGATTAGCTCTTCAGACATATGAAGTTTTCAGTAGAATCAACATAATATGCTAAGACATGTTTATATATGAAATATAGGACTATGTTTAACATGCTTCGTAATGTGCGATATATGCACCGTTTTGTTGTTGTATGATTTGTTGCCATTTTAAAGGTAAGTTCATAATGCCTCTGTCATAGAAGTCCTTCTCTATATTTGCAAAAAACTCTAGTAGTCGATTTTCACAACCCTCCCTAGAAATTGTGTTGTGGTATTATTATTTCAGCAGTTGGTGGAAATCTTGCGAAACTATTCAACGACAATGAAATTCGTTTCGCAGAAAATGTAAGTAAAGTGGTAGTAGATATTCCTGCCCGACGTTACTGCTCAGCTCACTGGTTAATGATTGGAAAATCAAATCAACATGCCAAAACTTCAATGTGAAATCGAAGCGACAATTTATTTTTTAAGATTAAACAACAAATTTTGAAAAAAAAACCTGAATCAAATTTTTTTGGCTACTAAATTGGCAACGCTGCCCATATCCGTCCTCTTTCATAAATATTATTTATACAAGAATATAGATAAACCGTCTTCCTGCTGATTACATCACAAATCAGCAACCGATTGAATTACAATTTGAATAAAACAGCTATATACGTCATATAAGCTGGACCTGCAAAATTCCTTAACTCGATTGGGCCCTTATATGAGGCAACCCCAAAATATTTACCTACATTAACATATTTCTGCCATTGAAGTATAAACGCATACATTTTATTAATCATTTAAATGCAACTCTTATTTAAATATTTGAAAATAACAGTTAACTATGTAAATATTTTCTAAATAGTACTAAAAACTACATCTCTGAATCTACTACATTATTACACAACCAATACTAGACGAGTATCTTGCTCCACTCCAAGTCCGGACCCCCCGACTCTAATTCGTTTAAGCGAACACTGAAGGCTTAAGATCATTACTCACGCTTGCCCAAGTTGATGGACTAGATTATAAGCTGGAAGTAGTTCCTAAACAAGGAATAGCCAACATTATTGTAAATCTTGTTGTTTCGAGTTGCTTCACTGGCGCCCAACGTGGGGCCTGCGTTTTTGGCACCCAACGTCGAGTTTCTTCACCATGTATTTTAAAGTCTGAAAACCTGAAATGTGCATTTACAGACACAATGACAGATTTGATCTCGAATGCCGTTATAGGGGAGATATTTCCCACTATCAATACCAAAGATCCAATGTCTTTCCAATTTAACAATATGTATTAAGGGACCCCCCCATTCTCGATTTTATTTTTTCAAGATTTTCAATGGGCTGGTAAATCAATACCAATGCTTGTTAAGCTCTGTAACTTTGCACATATATATTTGAAGATTCAAAAGAGAAGAAAAATAATTTACAAAAAAAAAAATTGTAATTGTTTTGTTGTTGTTTTTTGTAATTAAAGAGAAGTCCTTATTTTTGATGGCGGGCATGATAACTCCTCACTAGAACATCGGAATCCGAAAATTCCAACGGTGTTAGAAATAGTACATGTCTGGCTCTCGTATGAACTAGGATTATTGACTTTGCTCTAAAATTAACAAAATGGCGGACCTTTGAAAAAATATTTTTGGAAAATCGCAGATTTTTTACCAAAAACCAAGTTAAAAATAAGGAAGATCTTCACCGATTGGCTCTATCCTAGTTCATACAATAGATATACACTCACAGAGAAACGTGTAAAAATTTGGAATCGATTGGGTTATTAGTTTTTGAGTTATCGTGCCCGCCATTCGCAAAAGAGAAAAACGAGTTTAAAGTTTGAGAAGCCCTTCAGCCTTCACTTGATGCTGACACAATAAATCGGCTATATATTCAAGAGTTCTTGAGATTTTCACATGAAATTTTGTAGGGGCATTCCTGAATTAGTGTAGATTCGAATTAAATCAAAAAAAAAAAAAAAAAAAATAAAAATGGTGACCCCCCTTAAACTAGACTCTCCTTTTCGGAATGCATTTTGATTGTAACTATTTAGAAGGGACCTTCACACCTCAATGCGTTAGCATTTTCAAATATCACACCCAAGTTACTCACAACTCCACTAATTTATTTTATTGAATAATCTTTGTTTAATAATAAATTTTAATTCCTATACCAACACATTCCAATCCACGCCAAATAAATTCCCAAATTTCATTTGAAATAAATGCAATTTAAACGATCATCTAAAAACGTTTAAAAACTATTTCAGTTCTCCACCACAAATTCATTTGTTGTAGTCAATATTTGTGTAACACGCACACACACATATACAGACACACAAACAAATTCCAATCCATTAAAATTAAGTTTATAACTCAATTTAAATAAAAACGCCGTTCGACGTCGTTGAGACTTTTATGCCGTTCGGAATATTGCAATTGCATACAAATTCGAATTCAGTTCGTTCAAACACACACGTACATACACATTCTTGTGTAAATATTTACAACTAGATTTTATGCACTAATAAAGTCGAAATGGAAAGTAATGTTACGGATTACCAAATAAAAAAAACTCGAACAAACTCGAAATTTTTATTATTGTATTCTATTTTTTGCATTTTTATTTTACAGAAGGGTGTGGGTTGGAATATTCGTATGTGAATTTTTATTAACAAAAAAATTCCAAGTGTTTTTTGTTGTCGGGATATTTGGTTGATTGGCTGGCTGGCTTACTGAGGTATGAGAGTCGGCTGTGATATTTGAACTATGTAGTTATGCGTCGCGGAAACAAGGTTACAACAAATGCGAATATTCATAAAGTTTTCATTTTATGTAAAATCTACTAAAAATCCGATTTTAAAAAACTGTATATGAAGGAAATTGAGGGTGAGCATCGAAGACCGGTAAATAAAAAAAGTTTTATGGTTAATACGCTTTACACATGAATACAAACGCAACAGTGTGTGTTTAAATGCTATTGAATGTATGATGGATATTTTTGTCTGTTTGTAGGTTGTAGTTGTAGCGAAAGCTTGGTGGTTTCCCCTAAGGGGACCCCCACCATTCTCGGTTTCAAAAAACTTAATTTTGTATTATGATTTAATTCGAATCTACACTAGCTCAATAATGTTCCTATAAAATTTCAAGTGAAAATTTCAACAACTCTTGAAGATATAGCCGTTTTAAACGCATTTTCTCCAAACAGTGTTTTTGCGAATAGCGGGCACGATAACTCAAAAACTAATAAATCCAATCGGTCAAGATTTTCCTTATTTTTAACTTGATTTATTTAAAAAAAATAGACGATTTTCCAAAATTAACAAGCTTTCCTAAACGGTTCCAGGCCGTCTACCAATATTGGAAACATCTTGCAATCTCTTTCCAATACTTGAACAATCCTTTGAAACTGCCAGGGACCTATATATCAGGGTCAGGCAACTCATACATATGCATTTGTTTGGTCACACAGACACAAAGAGTAACTTTCGCTCTCTCGGCAAACTTCGTCTGCAATAATACATTGCTACTATCAAAATCATGAAAACGAGCGACAGCACAACCACCTTCATTAACAGCTCAAACGAGACTGATTGGTGGTTGTTTATTTTCGCGTTCTCTGTGACTGCACGTGTGCGCGACAATGCCTTCCCTTCCTATATATTGATGGTCATTTTTATTTGTCCACAATCCCAAACACTTCAGTGAGTCATCAGTGGAAATGTCTTAAAATCCTCTTAAAAAAATGTTTACTAGATTCGAGACAAAGGCCATGTAACGTGGTTTTCTCATCGGCTGAGGTTAGTCCAGTCGTGTCCAAGGTCTCCATAAGGGCCCACAAAAACTTATTGATTAAAAAAACAAGTGTCTCCCTTTTGGAGTTAAAATCTGATGTTTATTGATTTAAATAATAGGGTGTTTATGTAGAAATGTGATAAAAATAATTGATTTCAGGTGGCTTAATATACTGGTGATTATCGGGAATACCTACAACGATTATGGTTGTCGGGAGTCGGGGACGACGATCGGCAAAAGTCTCTGTGTGGAACAATAAGCCAAGGTCTCTGTGTGGAACATTAAAGAGGCTTCGGCTTACTGCTTCTGTGTGGAACATTAAAGCGAAGGCTCTTTGTGGAACAGTAAGCCGAAGTCTCTGTGTAATACAGTAAACCGAAGCCTGTATGTGTACTTATCTAGCCGCCGCAATGGATAACCACCAATGATCATTAGGTAATGATCGCAAGTGACAAGCCTCCCTCAGTGGATGAAACTAAAATACTTATGTTTCCGGTGTAACAACGTGATTGAGAATTATATTGTAGTGTAGATGTCCACGGTAAATGTCAATGATTTCGTCGTTACTATGGTGGATGAAGCGATCGTAGGTGTTACTGTATGCATGTGACTTTGGTCACGTTACAGCGCTTTTTCGAAAACAAAACCCGAAGGAAATTAACGATTCACGGTCAGTTTTAATTAACCACCAGTCCAAGAGGTACGACAACTGTCTATCAGCGAGGCATCATTTTAATGGTATTGAAATCATTTTCTTCATAATGCAAACATTACAGGATTAAGCATAGTAGGAGATTTTTGATATTTTGCTGTTTCAAGTGCTAGATTCGAAGCTCCTACGAGCACTTGCTACTTGGTTCGACTTGATCGCCTTCCCAATGGTTAACTTCGAAGATAGTAGGTTAAACTGTCTACCTCATCTGATTCATTGTCAATGGCCAGGAGGATTTGGCCTTTGTTGGAACAGCTCCCAGCTCGATGTGGGAACATTTTCTGGGTTCCAAATCGTTTTTTCTGATTTTTTTTTGTACAGAACATTGAGTACCCTTAGTCACTATAGGCCTTGACAGGGTTAGATGTCGATTAAAAGTTCCCTATTGTATGTTGAGGAGACTATCTCACGATCTTTAGGAGTCCCTAATCAAATGAAATTTCTTGTAGCCGATTTTGCTGAAATCTTGGTTGACATATCTGGCAATAGCTAATTGGCTTCCTGAGTCGGCTGCAATGTTTCCAAAGTATCTTAGAAGTAAGTCCAAATAGTTAATATTCCCATTAGCAACGTTGGAATCCATATGTGCCATACCTGGCGGTCTCAGCTAACTAGAGGGTGATACTTTGATAACATTGGTATCAAAAACGTCTACCTCGGCAGACAATTTGGAGTCGATTTTCAAATCTGACTACACGGCCGGTGTGCACAGTAACTCTCTTGGAATTCGTAATATTTCTCCCAAACTTTGTTCAAGTTCGATGAAGGGGAATATCGATCCACTCATTCCGGTAACTCCTCCACAATGAAATGTCAGATTTGAACCAAACTTTGCACAACCTATCATCTTTGCCAAGCCTTAATCAAGTACGAAGATAGGACCCATTAGTTCGCTCCTTATGGTACCTCCCACACAAAGGTCCACATTGTTGAGTATTTATAAATCCAATACAACTTTCAATATTTATAAATCCAATTCCAGGTGAATAGAATGTCCGACTTGAACAAAACTTTGCACAACTTATTATCATTACCAAACCTAGATCAAATAGGACGATGGAACCCATTGGTCCATTCTTTGTTATACCTTCTCCATAAATGCTCAAAATTTTCAACATTTTTAAATCCAATATCAGGCGAATGGAATGTTCGATTTGAACCAAACATTGCACAACATATTATGATTGCCAATCCTAGATCAAGTCCCAAGATAGGACACATTGGTTCACTCCTTCTGGTATCACCCTCCATCCCATGCTCCGAGATGTTGTCTTCCACTTGATCTTTCTATAGCATTCATGACCTTCCCCTTCTGGGTGTACCATCAGTTGGCTCGTTTTTATATGCCTTTTGTGCTGGGGCATCTTTATCCATTCTCAAAACTTGACCTCGTCTCGCCGCATCTCGACACATCTGACTATGTCGACGTCTTGCGCGTTGATACCATCAGCTTTGTCTTCTTGCCATTTAGTGCCAGACCCACTTTGGCAGATTCCTTCTAAATTTGTTCCAAGGTGGCTGTTACAGATCGCAATGTTCGACCCATTATATCGATGTCATCGGCGAAGGCGAGTAACATGTGTTGTTTGGTGCTATTTCTGTTGACATTTGCCTCTCGTATGATATTTTCCAGCAGGATGTTAAAAAGATCGCACGACAAACTGTCACCTTGTCTGTATCCTCGTCCGGTATTAAAGGGGAGAGGTCCTTTCCGACTTTAACTGCCGATCTTGTGTCAGTTAAAATTATTCTGTATAGCCGTATTTATTTTGCAGGAATGCTGAAGGCAGACATGGCTTTAACACATCTAAACGGACAGGGCTGTCGAATGCGGCTTTATAGGCGACGAATAGGTGGAATGTGTCGATGTATTTTTCGTGGGTCCTTTCCAGGATTTGGCGCAGAGTGAAAATCTGGTCAATGGTTGATTTACATGGTCTGAAGCCGCATTGGTATGGTCCAATAATGTCATTGACCAGTCGTTTGCACAGCACGCTGGATAACACTTTATCAGCGATGGGAAGGAGACTTATTTTTCTATAGTTTTCTATAGTAGTTTCACAGGATGCTGAGGTTCCAACCATTGAGTATACATTCATCTAGCCAAATTGTACCACAGTAGATATCGGATATAAGCACATCTCATATAAAAAAATCGCATATAAGAAAGATTATCAAGAACACCGAGCTTATATTTTCTTATATTCGATAATTCCATATAAGAAAAAAAACGCATGTAAGAAAGAAATCTCCGGCTTTTTTGAGTTTCTTATATCCGATATCTATTGTAATCAGCTGGTGCATGCTCCTGACCAGAATCAGACCACCAGTTTTGAATAGTTCGGCTGGTAACCCCTACTTTATTATTTATCAGCCGATAGACTGTTAATTTGACCTCATCTTGGCTAGGTATTTACCGTCATCTCTTATTGGTTCAGGGGTATCTTCTTCACCGCCACTATTTGATACCAGAGGCTTTTCAAAATGCTCCTTCGTTCCTAAACACGCTGTCTGTATCTGCCACCAGATTTCCTTATTCATCTCTGCGTTTTTCACATCAGTAGCATTCCGATACTCCTGATCGCACCACGGTTTTCTTGATGGTGGTTTTTTGGCATTCAAGTGTTGCTTTTGCTGCAGTTTGTAGGGAGTTTGCAATTCTTTGCCATTCTATGATATTATCGGGACATAAAGTGCTTTCGTTAAGCAGGTGGGTAAGTTGAGCGGAGTAGGCCACTGCTACCTGTTGTGTTTGCAGCTTTTCGACGTCGAGTTTCCATGTTGTGTTAGATCGCACCTTTGCTGCTACATTAAGACGAGTGCGAACCTTGGCTTCCACAAGGTAGCAGAATCGATATTCGCTCCTCGGATCGATCGAACGCCCCTGGATGAATACCTTCCGTCTATCACAGAATGTTCGATTTGATTTCTCGTTGCTTGATCAGGAGAAATCCAGGTGGCCTTGTATATATCGAGATGCATAAATCCGCAGCCAAATTCTTACGCCAGTCCCTTTCCATCGCATTTCCTGTAGGGCAATAATATCGGCTTTGTACTTCTTGAGTACATTTGTCAAAGCGAGACATTTCAAGTGCAGATCGTGGTCCTTTATACATTTGAGAGGGTGGTCAACATTATGGGGGTTTGGTTTTCCATTTCTTTGCTTTTTCATAGTAGGAGGGGTTTTCCGAGTGTGGACAACTAACCCGACGCTTCAACCCATTTTTATATAGTTTTTATGGGTGAACTCGCGGCACATATAAGCTCACTATTTCAACGGGTGATGAAAATAGCTACCCCAGGTGACACCACGGTGAGGTCGGTGTCCACAAATGAGTTGAAAGAGGGACCAAGATAAGCATGGGCTTCGCCATGTTAAAGCCTGCCAGAGCCGTTGCTTGGTATCTATCATTCCCTACGCCACCCATTAAAAAATATGAAATACGAAAATTTACCTATGTTGAATTTGTCCTTCTGGTTTCATACCCAATACCATTTATTCCCATATGGAATTTTCCGTCCCAGACAATTAGTATATTTTACATACTATTTCGGAATATTTCTCTTAAACACTATACTAAGTGGCCACACATAAAAAAAAACAAATGTACACAACAACAACAAATAATTACTAACTCGTTTTACATTCGAACATTTAAGTTTATGTTTTGCTATTTCGTCATATAAAATTCTAATCACCAACAACTGCATCATTACATTGTTAGAGTAGCAGGGCAACGAGTGTTCGACTCATAAATCCTGGCCAAGTATGTAGGACATGACCCAATGAAATCCCCGTTGATATCTGCTGTGACAATATTGTATCGTTTTTTTCTTCTTCTTCCTGTTCTTGTAATTGTCGTAAATGCTCGTTAAAGTTCCGTTTTTAGATCTACTCACTTTTATGCGAGCGTAAATTCTTCCTTCTTTATTTATATTTTTGTTGCTGTTGGTGTTCTTGTAACTTCACTGAGCAAAGCAAAATGAAGTTATAAAACTACGATAAAATGCAATTGCATCAATTACTCTGCTGCCGATGTTGTTGTTGTTGGGTCGTCACTGTTCGACTTTATTGTTGTTACCTTACGCTCGTTACATCGTCAAAACTGTTGCTGTTGGCGTAGTAAAAAAAATCGGGCCATAATTTGTTGCCCTGCATTTGGCAACCCTATTGGGGAATTTTTTCCCCAACATGCAAATTGTATCCGCCGCTACAAAATACCTTTCTCCACATATTTTTTCGCTTTTCCTACTTCTTGTCATGTTCAATCGCCGGATTCGCTCGCTCGTTCGTCATCATAGCCGTTATTGGGTTTTTATTAACAACTTTATTACATATTTACCAATTTTATTGAAATTTACTTCAATTTGTATTGTGCCGATACAACACGGCTCTCCGGTTATGCCAATCTGTGTTATGTGTAAAATTCCAAACGAAACGTCAGGTTTATAACTCCTGTGGGAGGGTGGACGAACATGCATCACACAGAACGACCATTAATACCAATAATAACAACAACAACAAGAGAAATAACAGTAGCAGCATCAGCGAGTTATAGCGGCTGCATATAAGTCTGTTAGTAAATTGAGCGGAAATTTAAACCAAAAATCCTGTAAAAATCATAAATATTTATTTACAGTTTGTGTTTGGTAATAAAGGGGGAGACACGGAATCGTTGAAGGGGAGAAAAGTACAATTGAATAATTTAGGACTTTCTGAAGTTGTACACAAATGTATATTGGGGATTATAAACTTTATTTGCGTTGAAAGGTTTGGCAACGATTTTTTCACATAATTTCAGAAGATAATCTTTTTTTCTCTGGGACCAAATTTTTACTTATTGGGGATTCTGGGATCTCTTTTGATTAACAACTGATACATCTTAAATGTCAGAAAACGTTTGATTTTGATAAATCAGTTTCGGGCAATTAAAAACATGATCGGGTATTTTGGTGGCTATAAATTTTTAAGTTTTTTCTCAGACATTTGCCACGTATTAAACTCCACACCGAACTTTTTATACCCTCCACCATGAAGTGGACATTTGAAATACGCGTAGACTTTTGGGACTTTCATAAACGACGGGCAATACCATGGGAACAATTTGACACAATGAGAAACAAATTAGAGTCCATTCAGTGAAATAATAACGATAATTTTTGGTCGAGAGATTTGTATTCAATGAAATTTATAAAAACAAAATTATAACCAATTCGATTGAAAAACTTGCCCAAACTCCCCAAAATACCGAATAATGGAGGTAACGTTATATAGATACTAGTCCTTAAACGTGGACTGATATCGATTATTCGACAGAAAAACTTGCCAAAAAATCTCTAAAATACGAATATGTCAGGGCTACCGTGATATAGATAGAGATGGGCAGTGGGTAAATACCCAAAGGGTAAATACCCGGTATATTGGGTAAATACCCGGTAAATTGGGTAAATACCCATTTGTGGGTATTTATTTGGGTATTTACTATATTCAATCGCCTATGTCAAGTGGTTCGGTAGTTAATTAGTTTATACCCAATTTTTGGGTAAATATTCAAAATACCTTTGTCTACCAGGTCTACCAGTAAACTTGGACCTACATACCAAAATTTTTGCATGGGCATTTGGTACCCAAATAGAACACTCTGTGCCCAATTATAGCCAATTTGGTTGTAAAATGTGTCTAATAGACAAAAAATATCTTAAATCGGGAGATATGGTTATATGGGAGCTATATTAAAACTTGGACCCAGGGACCTAATGTTGGATTTCTATATTTGCTTTGACATTAAAAACATGTGTGCAATATTTTGGCCGCCTATGTCAAGTGGTTCGGCAGTTAATGAGTTTATACCCAATTTTTGGGTAAAAACTCGGGTATTTACCCACGTCTTTAAAGTATCGTAAAACTATCCATTCTAAATCGATTTGATAACAGAAACCCGGAAATAGGGTGTGAGATGATGTATTACCGATTCAATAAGTAAATACCCAAATAAATACCCGCAAACGGGTATTTACCCACCCCTTGGGTATTTACCCGGTAAATACCATCTCTAGATATGGGAGATATACCAAAACGTCGACCGAAATATACCATTTTCGATACCAAACATCCGAGGAGAAAGGGAAACTGAGACAGCTTCGATATGAAGCTCTTATTGTACATAACTAGCTTTGATCCATAGGTATCGAATATCAAAATAAATAACTTCCGACTGAAATGTCTAGCTAATAAACTTATTTAGATGCAATGTTTAGATTCGGCATTTGGTTTAGATTCGTAATTTTTAAGTGGACTATTTTTTCTTTAATTGTTATTGGATTTGTTTTCAAAAGTAATCCTGTAATATGGTTCAAAATTACATATATAAGACCAAACGTGCCTTGGGACGTCAACGTTCACCGCTATATATAGAACAAAACAAACATTGAGTCGCATTTTAAAACAAAATAGAACCTTTAGAGGATCTGAATTCTAACCCGACTGATAGCATTGATAATGCCAAATATTGAATCTAACTCGGGACACCATTGGCGATTTTGACTTTTTTGACCAAACTGTAAAAATATTTAACTAGTAATTTCTCAAATGTTTTTGGTACGAGTTTTTATAGCCTCAGCCTTATGGGTAATGAGGGTATATACTCTTTGATGTGGTGAAAATGTGCCTAATCGAAATGTTGGTTTTAGACCCCATGTTTCTTTGGATGAAATCCGTTTCAGAAAATTTGGAATCGATTTACACATGTCCGTCCGTCTGTCTGGCTGGTGTGTACGATAACTCTCGAAGGGAATAATCGATTTCATCCAAACTTTGCACATCTTAATATTTCTTCAAAACTTAGTTTAAGTTCGAAGATGGGGAATATCGGTCCACTCCTTCTGGTACCTCCACCACAAAATGGTCAAAATTGTTCTAAAAATTAATTTTATAATAACATGAAAACGGACTATCCGATTTTAATGAAACTTTGTACAACCAACTATCTTTGCCAAGCCTAGATTAAGTTTGAAGATGGGATCCATTGGTCCGCTCCTTTTGGTTCCTTTCCCACAGAGGGACAAAATTTTTAATATTTCTGAATCTAATACGTGGCGAATGGAATGTCCGATTTGAACCAAACTTTGCACAACCTATTATCTTTACCAAGAAGAAGATCTTGTCCATTGATCCACTCCTTCTGGTACCTCCCTCACAAAATTGTCAGTATTTACAAATCTAATATCTGGCGAATGGAATGTGACATTTGAACCAAACTTTGCACAACCTATTATCTTTACCAATTCTACATCAAGTCTGAAGATTGGACCCACTCCTTTTGGTACCTCCCACACAAATGGTCAACATTTTTAATATTTATAAATCCAAACCTCCTCCGCAAACCATAGGATGAGGGTATACATCTGTCGACAACGCTGACTGACACTTTTTATACCCTCCACCATAGTATGGAGGGTATATTAATTTTGTCATTCCGTTTGTAACTCATTGAAAGATTCAATCCGACCCTATAAAGTATATATATTATTGATCAGTGTAAAATTCTAAGACGATTTAGCCGTGTCCGTCCTTCCGTCTGTTGTAATCACACTATCTACTGATGAAATTGAGGTAGGGTGCTGAAATTTTGCATAGGTTTGTCTTTTGACTGCAGGCAGGTCAAGTTCGAAGATATATCGGTCCACGTTTAGGCATAGCTTCCATATAACAGTACCTCCCAAATTTCGGTATTTTGGGGTTCTTGAGCGCGTTTTTCATCCGAATACGCTGAAATTTCGTACATTGAGTTCTTATTGGGTCCATGCCTCCACAAAAAATTATAAATATAGGTCCACTTTTTCTGGTAGCCCCCATATAACGATACCTTCTAATTTTCAGTATTTTGGGGGTTTCTATCGTATTTTTCCACCGAATTGGAAGTCATATCGTATTTTTCCACCGTAGTTTGAGTTCTTAATAGGTACCAAATCTCTCCACAAAAAATTATGAATATAGGTTAATTTTTTCGGATAGCCCCCATATAAGGGTATCCCCAATTTTCGGTATTTTGGGGTTCTTGAGCGCGTTTTTCAACCGAATTCGCTGCAATTTGGTATTTTGTCGTCGTATGTGGTAACAAATCACCCTATCAAAAATCCACCATCTATGGTGGAGGGTATCCAAAGTTCGGCCCGGCCGAACTTAACACTTTTTCACTTGTTATTTGTTATAATTAAATATTAGAGGCAATAGAGATCTAAACAAAAAGTGCCGAAGCTGCCGAAGCTGCCGCAGTCTTCCATAGTAACAATGTACGTTTTCAATCTAGAATTCTATTCTTTATGGGGTCTCTGGTGAATTGAAATTCCTCTGCAAGGATGAAAGCCCTTTGCGAGAGCATGTTAAGAATCCAGAAGGATAAATTCGCCATAGGTATTATGTAAAATATAATGTACATATGTTTGTAACAGGCAAACGAGATCGAGGTAGATCCAGGGTTCCTTTTGAGAATATGAATACAATCACTTTCTGAGTTGATTTATGCATGTCCGTCCATGTATTTTTGTGAAAAAAGTACATGTCGCATTTATGATCGGATTTTGATGAAATTTGCCACATTTCACTTAGTTGGCCCAAGGACGAACCATATTGAAATTGGTAAAAATCGATTCAGATTTAGATATAGCTCCCATTTACAGTTCCGTCCGATTTTATGTAGATGGTGTACCAAACTCCCAATATTGATCTGATTGAGACAAAATTTTGCACAGAGTACTGAATTATGTCTAGACTGATATATGCCAAGTTATGTTTAAACCGGTTCAGATTTATATATAGCTCCCATATATAGTTTCGTCCGATTTAATGTAAATGAAACACCGTATTGCCAATATTGGCCCATTGAGACAAAATTTTACACAGAGTACTGAATTAGCTCCAGATTGATGTAGGCGAAGTTTTGTAGGAATCAAAAATTTTGTTGATATCGATTTAGATATAGCTGCCATATATAGTTTCGTCCGATTTTATGTAAATGTTGCACCATACAGTCAATGTCAAGTCAAGTTGACATCCGTGAAGTTTTGTTGAAATAGGTTTAGATTTATATATAGTTCCCATATTTATTTTCATCCGATTTTATGTAAATAATTTTACATATATGTAGCAGCGGGTATGGAATTTAGTCTCGAATGATTTTGTTAAGTTTGAAATCGGTTCAGATTTAAATATAGTTCACATATATACTTTAGTCCCATTTTATGTAAATGGTGCACCATAGATCGTGTTCTATTTGCATGATATTTTGTTGTTCATATCGGTTCAAATGTAGATATGGCGATTTTATGCAAATGGTGCAAAAGGAAGAGCCTATGTTCACATTTACTATATTATAGAATGGAACAAATAAAATATATTCTCAAGTCATTAACCACAACTCAGAAAATTACATATATTTTAACTCATAATGAATCCTTAAATGGTGAGAAAGATACTATTTATATATTATATGTGACATTTTTTTGATTCATTACCATATTTTGAGATGTATGTAATTTAGCATAACAAATTTAATATAGTATGAGATGTATTTTATATCCCTCTTCCCGTCCCACTTCTAATCTCCTAATCTAGATTTGTTCTAAAATGTATCTTATTTTATCTATTAAAACATCAGTGGCTTATTTTTATTGTCCCCCCAATTAGGAAGATCATTTCATTACTTTAACCTAATTTGTAATAAAAACGCCATTTAAAACAATTACCTATTTTAAATTATTACACCAGGTGACATCAACTTTGAACCTAGAATGATAATTTATATAATTTTTATACACTTTGTTGCATAAAAATACAATCAAAAAATTATTAAATACTTTCGAAATAACAGATTTCCGTTATTTCCGACAACATCTGTTACCTGCATTCCCTCCAAAGAACGAACACAAAACAGAAGACATTTGACACTTAATTAGTTCAAAATTTTATCACATTTTTATGCTAAATTGACCCATTAAATGCCTAAAGATACCGCGCCAAGGACATTTTCAATTACATCGAACATAATCTGCGGATTTTATGGCTGCCACGGCGGAACCGTTTGTCGTCTTCTTGTGTTATCATCGTAAATCATCTACGTAGCAAATGTATGCGAGAAATGACAAAAAAAATGTATGTTAACTAACAGGGCTGGGAAAGTGTAATCAGTAACAGAAGTCGAATGAAAACAGTTAAGAAGGAACAGTGCTGTTGTCAACGCTATCAACAGATGGCCAACATATACAATCGCTTAACCGAACTGAACTTTCCTCAACTGTTGAATATTAAATGTGCAACTGGTGTTGGTGGTGTTCGAGTTGTGGATGTGGCCTGAATACAGTTCACAATGTTCGTGTGGAGGGGTCGATGGTGGTTTTTGTGGTTCGTCTCCGTGTGTTATGGCTTCAGAGCAGAAGAATATTTGTGGATGATTTCCTTACCCCTTAACAGGAGAAACTGTTATAATTTTAAATGGAGGCGAATGGGGTAGCAAGAGCTTTTCATTTCTCCTCTTTTTCGAACACTTTCGCCGATGTAATGGAACGACTATCATTCTCTGTTATTTGAATCTTAGAAATGTAATACGAAGTTAGTTTTTTTACATTTACATTAGAATTTTGTGGGAGTTTGCGATGGTAATCATAACGGATTCGTAAATACGAATGACGAATATGAAATGTGTTTGAAAATTTCTTCTCCAAAAAATAAAAATTTGTTCAGAATATGCCATGACGAAAAAATTAGAATTAAACATAAAACAAATTGATGTATAAATTGTATGCGGAAGTATATACGGGATAATGGATCCATGTTGAAATTTAAGTTACTACAGTTTGACATCCGTATTGAAATTACTACAGGTTGACGTCCGATTCACGTGGAAATCTCAGCAACTCATGATTAAACGCGATTTTCTCGAAGCAGTATTTTTAGGAACAGCGGGCACGATAACTCAAAACCGTATCCAAAATTTAACACGATCTACATAGCTCTCGTATAAACTAGGATAAATCCAATCGGTCAAGATCTTCCTTATTTCCAGCTGGGTTTTTGGTTAAAAGTAGACGTTTTCCTTTTCAAGCGAAGTGAATAATCCTGCGGTCTCTTTCTTAGCAGTATTAAATTTCAAAATATCATGAAATTGTTGGTTTATGTGTGGAGACTACTCTAAAATTTGGACCAACATTTATCATTTTTGGTACGAAGATTTGCTACCCAAAATGCCAAATTACAGCCAATTTGTTTGAATTGAGACTAACATATTTTAATTTTATCATAAACATATTGTATTACGTAATGTAAACGTAAGTTTGCATTTTTTTCATTTAATTTACCTGAAATGGTCAATGCCGTATCGATAATAAGTCCTAGTCGCAGATTATTTAATTTTGGTTTTAATTCGTAAATTTGCATATATTGTCCGATTGATAGAAAACCCTATAGAATATGATGAACATTAGTACAGATTTTTATACCGCCTGACTGCTCTAATAACTAGGAAACTATTAAGCAATAGTTTAGATAGTCGGGCGAGCAAACATTTGCCAATATAAATATGACGAATATAACATGGGGAAATGTGATATACAAATCAAAGGGGAACAGTGAAGGTTTAGAAATTGCAAAAGATCGAGCTCCATATCTGTATGGGTATTAAGGGGACCCCACCCATTCTCGATTTCAAATTTCGACAATTTTAATCCAGCTGGCGTGTGTTAAAAAAAGAAATGGTAAAAACTTGTAACTTTGCATACATGTACTTAAAGAAGGAACCTAGGAACATTATTTTAAAAAATCTCCTATTTTCTCCTATTTATCCTACTTTATACGATAGCTATGTAAATTCAGTATAATGTGTCGTAACCGATTGGACTAACAGTTTTTGAGTTGTCGTGCCCGCCAATCGTAAAAACAGTATTTCGAGAAAAACGCGTTTAATGTTTGAGAATCACTTTTGCCGTCGCTTGATGCTGACACAATAAATCGGTTATATCTTCAAGAGTCCATGAGTTTTCCACTTAAAATTTTAATGGTACTTTCTTGACTTTGAATTAAATAAAGAAACATAATTAAATTTTTGGAAACCGTGGGGGGTCTCTTAATACACCTCACGCTAGAATCAATTCATATATATATATATATATTCATATATAATATATAATATTCATATATAAACTGTCAGTCCTATGGTTTGCGGAGGTCTTAAGAATTACACACTACTTTTGTTATTCACGTTATATAAGGTATGGTTTTATCAAAGATGCTTATAATTTAATGTTGATTAACTCGGTTATTCAATTCAATCTAGGCTTTAAAGTAGTGGACCATTGGACCCGTCTTCCTATTTGATCAGGTTGTACAAAGTTTAGTTCAAATCGGATAGTCCGTTCGTATAATATTTTGTTTAAATTTTTGCACAATTTTGATCATTTCGTGGGAGGAGGTACCAGAAGGAGTTGACCGCTATTCTGCATCTTCGAACTTTAACTAAGTTTGGAAGAAATATTAAGATGTCCAAAGTTTGGATGAAATCGATTATTCTCATCGAGAATTATCGTGCCATCAACCGGCCAGACAGACGGACGGACGGGCATTTGAAAATCTACACCAAATTTCCTGAAACGGATTTGGTCCAAAGAATCATAAGGTTTAAAAACAATATTTCGATGAGGCACATTTTCATCGTATCATAGTGTACCCTCATTAGCCCTAAGGCTGAGGGTATAAAAACATAAGCAAGATAAAATCGGTTACTGTGCGCACCAGCCGGCCAGAGAAACAGACGAATGGATATTTTGTAAATCGACTCCAAATTGTCTGAAACGGATTTGATTCAAAGAAACATCGGGTCTAAAAGCAATATTTTGATGAAACACATTTTTGCCTTATCAAAGTGATTATGGGAAATTACAAAATTCTTTTAAAATTCCATGAAAAAAAAATTCAAAATTTTTTGCGAGCACATTCATGATTTTTATACTCTTCACCACACTGTGGTACAGGGTATTATAGCTTTGTACATATGCTTGTAACAAGCAAAAGGAAACGAGATAGACACATAATTCCTTTTGAAAATATACATAGAATCACTTTCTTAGTCGATTTATGCATGTCCGGCCGTCTGTCCATGTTAAATTGTAAACAAAGTACTGGTCGCATTTATGATCCGAATTAGATGAAATTTGGTATAGGTGACTTATTTGGCCCAAGATTTAGATATAGCTCCCATATAAATTTTCGTCCGATATCTTTCGATTTACACGAAATTTGGTCTAGAATTATGTGTATTAAGTTTCTTGAAAATCGGCTCAGATTTAAATATATCTCCCATATATATAGAGCTACCATATATATTTTTTCCTGATGTTAAGTAAATGATGCACCAAGATCTCAAAATTTGGCCGATATGCACACAACATACTGAAATTTCGGTTTATATTTCGATATAGCTTGTATATATATTTTCGCCGATTTTAAGTAAATGGTGCACCAAACTCCTCATGTTTATCCGTCCGATTGATATTTGCTTTAAATTGATATACATATTTTTGTCCCATTGTAAGAAGCAACTCTATATCTGACAAAATGAGAAATTTAGTAAAATTTCATTTTACTGGTTCTTTAAAAATGCGACTTCTGTTAGGATTCATCTGTTGAATATACACAAAGTTGTGAAGGGTATCATATAGTCGGCCCCGTCCGACTTTACTACTTTCCTTACTGGTTAGTACATAGATTAAGGAAAATACGCTGATTCAAAATCTGTTCGCGTTCACAAATTTGGATGTTGTGCATCTATTCCGCCCGTTTTATTGGGCGGAATTGAACATGGTTGGGCTCATTAGATTCGGCACTTAAAAAAACTAAAATCACGCGGGGTTCTACGGCATTTGAGCGGACCTTCTTAAATATAGATTCAGAAATAGTTTTTTTTTATAAAAATGTTCTCACCAATTTTTTCGTCTTTGGAATCCAATTGCAAAGATGCTACGGTGAGCACATTCATGATATATACATTAAACGAAGCAAAATCACGAATTCTACAATCCTATAATCAGTTTAGTCCATTATCTGGTTGCCCGTCCTGGTTATAAGAAAAATTCCAAAAAAAAGCACTGAAAATCAGGCTTCAAAATGCCAGCATCCGTTTTGGGTGGATGCAGTGATTATGTCGAAAAATCATACATTACAACCATATTGTCCATGGGATATTCTTCAACTTAGCCACTGATCACATGTGCGTGCGTTGTGTAGTTTAGCCACAAATCAGGAAAGAACACATAAAAACTGGCTTCAACATATTTTTACCCATTTTTTTACATTACCACCATCACAGCTTCCACGCATCTTATTATTTATTACCGATATTTTAGTACACCTCCACAATATGTCAATATTTTGAAGAATTATAATTTTCACATGAAGCTTATCTTATTTTGCACTTAGCACTTTTTTAATCAAATCTAGTTTAGGTATGAGGGTAGGCCCTATCGGTTAATTTCTTCTGTTTTTTTTCTCCCACAAAGGTGAGCAAATTCGACATTCAAATATTTATGTAGTGGTTAAATTTACTCCTTAAATTATCGTATGCATTTATTCATAATTAAAAGTCGTTCAAAAAATTATTTGCTATTGGATCTTATAAATAGACTGGAAACACGCATAATAAAACTAAATTAATATTATTTTATGTTACATACAATTAAAATTTAATAACTTGACAACTATTTGCCTCACAATTACTCTTCGAAAAAAGGAGAAAGAAATTTCATTCTTTCACCAGAAAAAAAAGAAGGGCGACAACTTCATTAAGGCATCTCACATGAGTCAAAGGTAACCAATGGCATGTCAGTGTGGTTTAAGTAGCCAAGAGCCAATTTTATCACACAAAGAAGAACAACAACGAGAAGAAATGAAATTGAATCGATTACCTCGATGTTTCCTATGGCAGTTAGTTCCACAACAGCATCACATTTTTTCTCTGTTACCCGTGATAGAAAAGGTGGAGGGGGATGATGCCATGAGATGTGAGATGGGTGCGAAATGTTATGGCAAGGGTTGCAAAGCGTGATTGTGTGACATTTGGTATTATGGTGGTTGCGTTCGGATCAAAATTCAAACACAGACACGCAACGTTTGTTCCTTCATTCGTTCATCTAATCCGTATTATGAAATATCGAACAGGCAATTTACCTCAGCAAAGATGAAGAATAAAAGCAAAAAATTATAAATACAAGTTTATGCTAAGCAGGGGCGACAAGGAAGGAGCAGCAAAAACACATATTGAATATTATCATAATCCCGGTTTAACCTGTCAATCTAATGTTAAATTTTGACTTGTGATGAAAGGTGAGCCAGCGAATATTAAAAAAAAACAATTGATTTCTTTGCTTTTAGCGATCTAAACAAAAAAGGGGGAAATATGCCCTTTATGTTGTTTTTAAGAAAACATGAATAATCCAAATTGAAATTTGTTGTGCTTTAAAAAATAATAATAATAATCATAATAACAATTTGTTCTCACGACTTTTGGGTTAGGCTGATTTCATGAAGAAAAAAAGGATTACACGTTTCAATGTTATTCGAGAAAGGAAAATAGGATAACAAAATTTTTCATTTCCCTATTTCAGATTAAAATAGTAGTAAATGCTGTAGTTGGATGTGACCCATCGTGAGAATCCGTGGACTTAATATTTCGACCATGCTAATTTTTTTGACGACCCAACGAAGATTTGTTACCTAGTTGGTTCAGAGGATAATCAGACTATCCACTAGTCTGGATTAACACGAACTCGTAACTTTGGGAATTCGTAATTATGACGAAGTTGGATTATAATTAATTTCATTGTCTTGATGGTTTAGACTGCCAAGGCGTCCAGTATTACCGGAATATTAAATAGTGAATTGAGAAAAGTTAGCATAATATTTTGGGAAATCTGTATAGACCCTCTTATATGAAAAACTACCAACACACGTACTGGTACGACGATATTTTCGTGCAGCACAATCAACTGAAACCATTCTCAGTTTCTGATTCGTTTGAGCGTAGTATTGGGTTGTGTAGAAAAGAAAGGCTACAAAGGATAATAAATAATACCATATGTAGTATAGAGCTAGATTTTTGTTGCGGTCGGATTTGGTGGGTAGAGTTGAGATATGGAGGTACTTTTGGAAATACGTACTATAAGAGATACGTACTATAATTTCAATCATGGTCGGTATTGGTAGCGGGCATAGGCCAGTATTGGAATATTCAGTTAAGGTCTTCGGCATACCATCATTTGGGCATATAAATCTTAACTTATATGTAAAAATGTTAACTTTTATTGAAAAATTGTGTCGAATGACAGTCAGTTCGGTTGTAAAATTCAACTATGTGGCGGAAGCTTTATGTGGGGGCTTTGTAAAAACATAAGAATTTTCTGCGAATATAGTTCTGACCCTCTAAAACCCAGAATCCCAAATGGGTTTGCCAACAGAATGACAAATTTATTTTTTATATTATAAGTGTAATATTTTTACGATATCCAACATATAACGGTACCGCCATATATTCGGTATTATGAGGAGTTTGGAAACATTTTCAACTATATTTAGCTATATTTTAGTAGTTTGAATAATCATGAGGCCCCAAAAATGGGTCTCTCATAATGGTCCCTCTCAAATTTAGTTATTTTGGAAGTTGGGACATGTTTTCCAACCGAAAATTATGAATATAGTTCAACATAACGCTACCCGCCATTATTCGATTTTTGGGTGGTTATGGACACGTTTTTTAACTGAAAAGGCTTTTCATCGCCTCTTGATGGTCATTACTTTGCAAGCATTGTTCGTTTATAAGACGTATCATGGCAAAGATGCGTGGTATGTTGGAACCTGTGTTACCAAAATTATAATAGCTAAATAATTACCCCTTATTTACTATAACTAGATCTCGATATGCCAAACACGATAATAATATTTATTTCTGGGATACAATTGCGGATTTTCGACCATATGAAATCTAACATTCTGCCGATCTTTATACGGAGCCAGCGCGATATTTCACGATTTATATATAGTCTCTGGACGAAATAGAAGTCAACAGCTTATCTTTTGCATCTTCTCCGAAACAGAGTTTCCCGGCGGAAAACAATTACTCCATAAGATTAGAAATTTGTTATTTTACACTAACAAGTTTTGGTTCATTTGGTATCCTAGATATTGATTTTCGTTATCATAACATTTATTCGAATTAGTTGGTCAGATCGCCTACTCTATGGAATCTTTATGATGTTCGGCCTGCGACTAGAGTGACTAGAAAACCAGACAAAAATAAAGTTGTCGGTCCATTTTGATTATCATTGAAAATTATAGGCTTCCTTCTTGACTATAACCGGAACCTCATGCCAAATTTCCTTGTAATCAGAGCTTCATTTTCGGTCTCTAGACACCTGTATGTATTTAACTAAATATTCCACATCTCTTCATCTCTTCTTCCACGTCAGGAGCATGCACCAGCTGAAAGGTACAATTTGGTTAGAGGAATGCATGCGCACTGATTGGAACCTCAGCATCCTGTGTCCCGTGCACAAAAAAGGAGACAAGACGATATGTGTCAACTATAGAGGAATAAGTCTCCCATCGCATGTGCTATCCAGCGTGCTGTGTGAACTACTGACGCCAATGGTCAATAACACAACAGGGCTTCAGACCTGACAAATCCACTGATGGTATCAACGCGCAGACGTTCAGTAGATTCGGACCAACTGTGGAACTTGAGAACTACAGCTTCGGGTTAGTCAAAGATTTTATATACCTTGGAACGGCCATAAATAGAACTAATGACATACGTTTTAAAATTCGGAGAAAGATAGTGTTGGCCAACAAATGCTACTATGGTCTAAGTAAGCAGTTTAGAAACAAGGCCACAAGACGCTGATACTACTCGTGCTGTTATATGGATCTGAAGCATGGGTACTTACGCAAGCAGATGAGACAGCTCTTGGAGTGTTTGAGAGAAAATTTCTCCGAAAGATCTATGGGCCGATCTGCGTTGACAGTGAATATCGCCGTCGAATGAACCATGAGATGTAACACCAATTCTTGGACATTGGCGTTGTCGTATCGAGCTGCAGCGACTACGTTCGCTAGGTCATGTTGTGAGAATGGATGAAGATGTCCCAGCTCAAAAGGCATATAAAAGCCCAGCTCAAAAGGCGACAAAATAAACAGACATTTACATATGATCAAACAATAATGTCTGTCTTTGGCCGAAAACGGACTTCTATGCAAAATTTCGTGAGGATTCATCCATAACTGTGGCTTGGATCGTTTCTACAAATTATAATAGACAGACGGGCGGTCATCGACTAAACTAGTCGAGATAATGCGATACCCACTAAAATGTGGGTATAGGACCAATATTTCGCGGCGTTACAAACTCTTGGGGTCACACAAACCTATTATACCCTTACAACGTAGTTGTAGTACAGTTTTGTACAAATATTCTATAATTTTTATTCCTGTTTCTGGTTGACTTAATCCAGTAAGCAAAACTTTCATTTACAAAATTAAAAAAAATATTCTTCTACTATGAAATTATGTTAAAAGCTTTAATACATTTAGTCTTCTTTCATTGGATTACATATTTTTATATGAAGACTCTGTCGCATTCGTCCAAGTCCATTGGCTAAAAGATTTATCATTATAAATATTAGGGCACATTTTTAATTGGATAAAGTTTTTAAAGCAGAAGCAGACAACAACTGTCCTGGTGTTAACATTTTTCTTATGGGATATCCATTCACTAACAAAACTTTGACGAAATTATCAACTTAAACAAACAAAGATGGATAGACGACATAAGAAAGTAATATGACTATTACGAGTAATAATGGTTAATGTCCTGCCGGCCTACCAGTGTATATATGTATGTACGTGTATGTGTGTGTGCAGGCATATTTTTTATGGATTTTTAAGACCCGACGTGCTCAGCCGCTGAGTACTTTAAAATGACTACTACGACGATTTAATGACTTATGTTCTGGGCACGCACATACCCTTCAAACGACGGGATAATAACAAACCACACAGACACAGGTTATTACCAAAACGCTTCTGTTTCTGCTGCTGCCGTTGTAGTGTTGTCACACAACACTCGCCAATAAATTTTGTGAAGATTTTAAATGTTGTTTCTCATTGCCGTTGTTGTTGTTTTCTTTATATTATTATTATTATAATTTTTATAGGTACTTTGTGAGCAGTTCCTGCTTAAAAAAAGGACATTAAAATAAAGACAAAGGTGAATGTGAGTGTGTGTTTGCTCAATGACACAAAGAGTACTTCCCTCGACCGTAACAATCAGTCGTGTTAATGTACGGGTAAATACGTGATAGCCGACCCGGTGTTACTTTTTAATACACCATCACATGTAAAATCATATGAGAGTGTGTGTGTGACTGCGTATCACACAGTGATTTCCCATGCGAATAAAATTAAGAAACCATCCACTATAAAATCCGGTTTTGCATTTAACATATGGACTGGAAAGTCATTAAAGATAATATCCGATGTTAAGGTATTACGAAGTGCAATTTCTTTGCTCAAATGAGGATGTTTGACGCTGTTTGATAATAAAAAGGAAAATAAAATTTATAAAAAAATTAAATGTTTGAAAAGAGATCAGAATACGCAAAAACCCATATGTTTCCAACAAAAATTCAAAACCAATTTTTGACTCCTAAAACCGAAATTCTCACTGAAATATCTAAAGACGTCATAGAAAAATTAAATGTTAGAATCTTGTATGAAACAGAATTTCTAATTTCACAAAGTTGCCCAAACCTTTCATAATAACGAAATTTGGAACATGCTGTTCTATGGGGCTACCCTAAAATATAGACCAATATTGATAAATTATGGTAGGAAAATTTGACTTCGCAATGAGAAAGCAAAATACAAACCTGTGTGGGGAGCTGTATAGTCGGACGGAGCCGACTATATGATACCCTACACAACTTCCCCGAAAATCGAACTTTCTGTGGTTCTATATTCTGAGCATGGAAAATATTTCGCTATATTTGCACCCTATTGGCGGACTAGAGGTCAACAAATATTACTAATATTCAGTACAGCTCTTCTAATTACATGTCCGGATTCCCCTCACCAGGGGTTGTGTTGTGATGTTCGGCTTATAATTGTGGCCTGGAGATCGACACGAAAAACATACAAGAATAAGTTTTCGGTCCACTTCATCCAAAATTTTTTATCTGATCATCACCGAAAATTATAGGCTTTGTCCTTGACCATAAATAGAACATCATGAAAATTTCAAAGCGATTAGCGCTATATTTCCGACTTCTATTGTGATAATGGGATACTAAATAACATATGAATATGTAAGTACCTCTAAATATTTAAGTGTAATATCCACATCCGAGTCCGAGTTTTGTCATTTTTCACACAAATGTCAGGGTATATTTGACCCGCTAAATATTGACCAATATTTATCTAAACAGCCATGCTTATTTTTTGGTCTGATCCCCTTCTCCTTGTAAAATTTCGCTATTTTCGGGCCGTAATTGCGGCCTCTGGAGCGAACAGAAAATCCGACAAAAATTAGGTATTTGGTGCATTTCATCCCCTAAATGTTAACCGATCTTTTCCCAAAACAATAGGGGTCTTCATTGGGCAGAACCTATTTTATATGCCAAATTTCCTGAAGATTGGTCCATAACTGTGACCAGTATCGTGTTTACAAATTATAATGGACAGACGGACGGACACACATGTCTAGATCGTCTCAGCTAGTCGAGAGGTGGTTAACTAGTCAGCTAGTTAAATGTGGGTCTAGGACCAATATTTCGCGGCGTTACAAACTTTTGGGGCTGCACAAAGCTATAATACCCTGACAACATAGTAGGGTATTATTACAGCTATATCACGTTTTCAACAGACGATCATACATACTCCATATTTTAGAGGAGTGTATAAAAAAGTTTGTATCCTGACTTGCGTCTAGTTTCGTAGTCCCAGATTGGACCACATATATTTATCATTCTCTATATACAGCTCATATTTTATTCTCATCAAAGAGTTGGCAATCTGTGGAGAAGTATATATATTTGGTTGATTTGTTGTGCTGAATGTTGACCGATCATTATGAAAACGTACATCTACTTATTTGTCCAGATCCTCTTCCCCTTTAACATTTGTTATGTTCAGCTTATAGTTGTGACCTATAGAGCGAAAACCAGACCTATAGAGTGTCTTTGAACATGACATTAACTTCATGTAATTCAAAGCGATCAGCGGAACATTAACGCCCTCTAGTTGGTAATAGTAATACTAGACAATATCAAAATACTTAGACCGTTGTAAATATTTAAATATAACTCCTACATACGAGTACATGCAGCAATATAATTGCTATCAATTTTAAGGTCTACCTCAATTTTCCAATTTTTCATATAAATTTCTTGGTTCATAAAAATATTGACATGACAAGAGCCATGGTTATTCCGTGCGCAGATCAATTTGCCATGTAAAATTTCCTGATGTTCGGATCATAATTGTAGTCTCTAGAGAGACCAGAAAAACGAACAAAAATAACGTTTTTGGGGTATTTGATCCCCTAAAGGTTAACCGAAAAAAATAGGGGTCTTCTTTGTCCAGAACCTAACCTACCTGCAAAATTTCATAATTATTAATGTTCAGAAATTATTACGGACACACTGACAGACGCACATATCTAAATCGACTCAGCCAGTCGAGATAATACGATCGGTATACTAAAAGAGTCTAGGGCCAATATTTCGCAGAATTACAAACTCTTGGGACTACACAAAGCTATAATAACTTGACATCATAGGACGAGGGCAGTTCGGAAAATTCTTAGCCTAGCAAAGTGTTTCGATCTAGCAAAGTGCATGCATTTGTTACCAAACGCATAAGAATGAACATTTCTCAAGCTTGTTTGGATCGTTTTAAGCGAAATAAAATGGATTTTAAGCATGGTTTCATAACTTTTGATGAGACATGGATTCACCACTATACTCCAGAGACCAAAGATTAATCCAAACAATGGAGCTGAAGAAAGTGCCTCAAAGAAGGCAAAAACAATTCAATCGGCTGGTAAGTTTATGGCAACGGGTTTTTTGGGGCTTCAAAGGTATTCTATTGATTGACTATCTGCAAAAGGATAACACTACAAATTCAGAGTACAATTGCAACCTTTTGGATGAATTAAATGTACAAATTCGAGAAAAACGTCCTGGATTGTTCCCAAATCCAAACCGGTAAGGAAAGTAGTAAAGTCGGACGGGGTCGATTATATGGTACTCTTTACTACTGTGGGTATATTAAATAGTTGCATCCTAACAGACGTCGCATTATGAAGGGCCATTAAACTTAAATTAAATTATCTAAAATAAGTGACCTTAATCTAAATGTGAAGCGCCTTGTATCAATCCATAAACATGTCATTCGTTTGTTACAATAGGACAAAATTATGTAAATCGATTTAAAGCAAATATTTATATTTATTTACATCTGAGCCAATTTTCTCGAAACTTAACACACATAAGCTATTTCTAAATCTGAACCGATTTTTATGAAACTTAGAACACATCATTCTAGACTCAATTCAGTATGTATTGCCAAATTTCGTGCAAATCGAAAGATATATTCGGACTTTGGTGCACCATTTACGTTAAATCGAACGAAATATATGTAGGGCTATATCTAAATCTGAACCGATTTTCACAAAACTTTGCACACATCATTCCGATTTTCACCAAAAATAGCTCACATCATTCTAATCTTATTTCAGTACACTATGCAAAATTTCGTGCAGATCGATGATATATAGGAACTTTGGTGCACCATTTACCTTAAATCGGACGAAAATATATATGGGAGCTATATCTAAATCTGAATCGATTTGCACGAACCTTAGCACATTCAGTAAGCTGTTTCTGAATTCAGTAATCTGTGCCAAATTTCGTGCAAATCGAAAGATATATAGGGTCTTTGCTGCACCATTTACCTTAAATCGGACGAAAATATATATGGGAGCTATATCTTAATCTGAACCGGTTTTTCCCAATTTCAATAGGTTTCGTCCTAGCTGAGCTGTGCCAAATTGCTTCCAATTTGAATCATAAATGCGACCTTACTTTATTTACAATTTAACATCTACAGACGGATTGACATGCATAAATCGACCCAGAAAGTGATTCTATGAATATTCTCAAAAGGGACCATGTGTCTATCTCGTTTCGTTACAAACATATGCACAAAGACATAATACCACAGTGTGGTGAAGGGTATAAAAATGTCGATATATAACAATACCTTTTCAGTTTCGGATTTTTAAAGAAACTAGTCACAAATAAAAAAAAATCACAAATTTGTTTCTTTAATGCGAAAGCTATAATTATATAATAAATGTGTTCTATTGTATAATGTCGAAACTTGAACATCCTTGTCTAAATACCTAAAAGTCAATTGCAAACATTTGTTAAATAGCAATTACAATATTTGAGTCAATCACTGTGCCATTGATTTGTTTATAACAATGTGTCTTTCGTTTTGTTTGTTTACATATGGTGACATGTGGGGGTAATTATGCATATGTGTTGGTTCGTTTAGTTTACGAGGCAATTCTTCGCCCTTGTCTTTAGAGATTTGTATTGAATTTACTCGTATTTTTTGGCATTTTCCACTACGTGTCGGAAGCCGCGTGCAATTGTTCATTTTTTGGATAAGCTCACATAAAACCTGAAAATTCCTACATAACGCACGCGAACACCTCAGCGTAACGCACGCACATAAATATTGACGGCACTCGCTGTGATTTGGAAGGCCTAATGTTGTTACAACCCTTTTACCTTATTAACACGCCCTGCCATCACTCCTTTTTATTCTGTTGTTGTATTACCCCATACCACCCCTGATTGTTTCATTGTCCTTGTTTGGGTACAACATTTTTTTATTATTATTATCTTTTCCATCATATTCATTTGCGCTTATTATAATATCTTCTTTGGTCGAGTTTTTTGGTGTTGTTGGATTTTTTTTTTGTTTTTTAATTGCTACCAACCCTTTAGGTTTTTTATTCTCGCTTTGCAGAACTCTTAAGTGGTTTTCCAGCCGCTAAATAAATTTTATTATTTTATTTACATTGTTGATTGTCAGCGTCAATTATTTAACCGTATTTTGTCAAAATGTCATTGCCAACAGTGCGAAGAATTTACATTGTGTTTTATTGTGCTGGTAAGAGGGGGGAGGGGGTTAGATATTATGTGAATTCGATTTAAGTCGACTACCACGAAGCACTATAGAACCACATGAACTTTTTATAGAACCGGAGAAGAATTTGTATAAAAGGACTTTGTCGAATTTAATACGAAGTTCTTCTAATCGTTTTCCATACGAAGACTATGGCTTCTGGTAGTCCTTGAAAAAATATTCTTTAAAAATCCACGACATGTCTTGGTCCTTGAGAATATATTCCTTCAAAATCCACGCCTTTTGTTGGCACTTGAAAAGATATTCTTTAAAAAATCCACGTCTTCTGTAGGTCCTTGAAAATATATTCTTTAAAAACTGCACGCCTTGATTTGTCCTTGAAAAATATTCTTTAAAAATTCCCGACCTCGAGTTATTCTATAAGGAAGACCATGAGCTCTTCTATTAAAAGAGCTTGAGCCCTCCTCTTCTGGAAGTGCGTGCCCTTGTTACAAACCCCCTGATTAGTTCATCATACCTCCACTACAATTCAAGTGAATCGCAAATGAACTTATCACGCCTGAATTTGTCAATACAAAAAGCTTACGCGGAATTGCTTCTATTTACTGCGAGATTCTGGTTTTTGTTCGGTTAATTTTTTTCATTTTTCCAACTCTTTTTTTAATTTTTTTTCTTTTGTGTTTCTGCCGAACATTTTTCTTTGAAATGGGGAAAAGATGGAAAATGTTCTGGCAGACAATAGGCAACAATTGCCTATTAAGAAGATGACGCGAACACACTTTACGTACGGTTCGGCGGCACAACTTGATGCCAATGCGTTGCACATCCTTTTTTTGCAGCAGCAGAAGAAGTCCTTTTGTACACCTCACAAGCCTTGGATAGCATTGTCATGTCATCAATGAGGGTACTCGTGCAACCCTTTTTTCCATTTTTTTGTCGTGGATTTTCTTGAGTTCATTTATGGGTAAATCTCTTGAACGGCGGGTGCCTCTCACTCGGTGTATGTGTGTGTGTCGAAGTGGTTGTTACCATCATCCATTCATGTTGCCAGATGATAAATGCAAAATACTTTGCATACTTTTTGGGAAGTTTTCCCCCCTGTTCGAAATATTGTCAGCATTACAAGAGGACAGTGGTTTTGACGCCTTGTGTTGGGTTCTTGAAAAAATATTCTTTAAAAAATCCACGCCTTGTGTTGGGTTCTTGAAAAAATATTCTTTAAAAAATCCACGCCTTGTGTTGGGTTCTTGAAAAAATATTCTTTAAAAAATCCACGCCTTGTGTTGGGTTCTTGAAAAAATATTCTTTAAAAAATCCACGCCTTGTGTTGGGTTCTTGAAAAAATATTCTTTAAAAAATCCACGCCTTGTGTTGGGTTCTTGAAAAAATATTCTTTAAAAAATCCACGCCTTGTGTTGGGTTCTTGAAAAAATATTCTTTAAAAAATCCACGCCTTGTGTTGGGTTCTTGAAAAAATATTCTTTAAAAAATCCACGCCTTGTGTTGGGTTCTTGAAAAAATATTCTTTAAAAAATCCACGCCTTGTGTTGGGTTCTTGAAAAAATATTCTTTAAAAAATCCACGCCTTGTGTTGGGTTCTTGAAAAAATATTCTTTAAAAAATCCACGCCTTGTGTTGGGTTCTTGAAAAAATATTCTTTAAAAAATCCACGCCTTGTGTTGGGTTCTTGAAAAAATATTCTTTAAAAAATCCACGCCTTGTGTTGGGTTCTTGAAAAAATATTCTTTAAAAAATCCACGCCTTGTGTTGGGTTCTTGAAAAAATATTCTTTAAAAAATCCACGTCTTGTGTTGGGTTCTTGAAAAAATATTCTTTAAAAAATCCACGCCTTGTGTTGGGTTCTTGAAAAAATATTCTTTAAAAAATCCACGCCTTGTGTTGGGTTCTTGAAAAAATATTCTTTAAAAAATCCACGCCTTGTGTTGGGTTCTTGAAAAAATATTCTTTAAAAAATCCACGCCTTGTGTTGGGTTCTTGAAAAAATATTCTTTAAAAAATCCACGCCTTGTGTTGGGTTCTTGAAAAAATATTCTTTAAAAAATCCACGCCTTGTGTTGGGTTCTTGAAAAAATATTCTTTAAAAAATCCACGCCTTGTGTTGGGTTCTTGAAAAAATATTCTTTAAAAAATCCACGCCTTGTGTTGGGTTCTTGAAAAAATATTCTTTAAAAATCCACGTCTATTTGCCATAAGGTTCTTGAAAAAATATTCTTTAAAAATCCACGTCTATTTGCCATAAGGTTCTTGAAAAAATATTCTTTAAAAAATCCACGCCTTCTGTGGGTCCTTGAAAAATATTCTTTAAAAAATCCACGCGGGTTCTTGAAAAATATTCTTTAAAAAATCCACGCGGGTTCTTGAAAAATATTCTTTAAAAAATCCACGCCTTTTATAGGTCCTTGAAAAAAATATTCCTTAAAAAATCCACGCCTTGTATTGGTTGGTCCTTGAAAAAATATTCTTTAAAAAATCCACGCCTGTGTTGGCCCTTGAAAAATATTCTTTAAAAAATCCACGCCTCAGTTGGCCCTTGAAAAATATTCTTTAATAAATCCACGCCTCAGTTGGCCCTTGAAAAATATTCTTTAAAAAATCCACGCCTTGTGTTGAACAATAGTCTTGAAAAAATATTCTTTAAAAAATCCACGCCTTGTGTAGGGCCCTTGAAAAATATTCTTTAAAAAATCCACGCCTTGTGTTGGGTTCTTGAAAAAATATTCTTTAAAAAATCCACGCCTTGTGTTGGGCCCTTGAAAAAAATATTCTTTAAAAAATCCACGCCTTGTGTTGGCCCTTGAAAAATATTCTTTAAAAAATCCACGCCTTGTGTTGGGTTCTTGAAAAATATTCTTTAAAAAATCCACGCCTTGTGTTGGGTTCTTGAAAAAATATTCTTTAAAAAATCCACGCCTTGTGTTGGGTTCTTGAAAAAATATTCTTTAAAAAATCCACGCCTTGTGTTCAGTTGGCCCTTGAAAAATATTCTTTAAAAAATCCACGCCTTGTGTTGGGTTCTTGAAAAAATATTCTTTAAAAAATCCACGCGGGTTCTTGAAAAATATTCTTTAAAAAATCCACGCGGGTTCTTGAAAAATATTCTTTAAAAAATCCACGCGGGTTCTTGAAAAATATTCTTTAAAAAATCCACGCCTTGTGTTGGGTTCTTGAAAAAATATTCTTTAAAAAATCCACGCCTTGTGTTGGGTTCTTGAAAAAATATTCTTTAAAAAATCCACGCCTTGTGTTGGGTTCTTGAAAAAATATTCTTTAAAAAATCCACGCCTTGTGTTGGGTTTTTGAAAAAATATTCTTTAAAAAATCCACGCCTTGTGTGGCAGGTTTTTGAAAAAATATTCTTTAAAAAATCCACGCCTTGTGTTGGGTTTTTGAAAAAATATTCTTTAAAAAATCCACGCCTTGTGTTGGGTTCTTGAAAAAATATTCTTTAAAAAATCCACGCCTTGTGTTGGGTTCTTGAAAAAATATTCTTTAAAAAATCCACGCCTTGTGTTGGGTTCTTGAAAAAATATTCTTTAAAAAATCCACGCCTTGTGTTGGGTTCTTGAAAAAATATTCTTTAAAAAATCCACGCCTTGTGTTGGGTTCTTGAGAAAATATTCTTTAAAAAATCCACGCCTTGTGTTGGGTTCTTGAAAAAATATTCTTTAAAAAATCCACGCCTTGTGTTGGGTTCTTGAAAAAATATTCTTTAAAAAATCCACGCCTTGTGTTGGGTTCTTGAAAAAATATTCTTTAAAAAATCCACGCCTTGTGTTGGGTTCTTGAAAAAATATTCTTTAAAAAATCCACGCCTTGTGGTAGTCCTTTTCAAAAGTATTCTTTAAAAAATCCACGCCTTGTGGTAGTCCTTTTCAAAAGTATTCTTTAAAAAATCCACGCCTTGTGGTAGTCCTTTTCAAAAATATTCTTTAAAAAATCCATGCCTTGTGATAGTCCTTGAAAAAATATTCTTTAAAAAATCCATGCCTTGTGATAGTCCTTGAAAAAATATTCTTTAAAAAATCCACGCCTTGTGATAGTCCTTGAAAAAATATTCTTTAAAAAATCTGCGCCTTGTGATAGTCCTTGAAAAAATATTCTTTAAAAAATCCACGCCTTGTGATAGTCCTTGAAAAAATATTCTTTAAAAAATCCACGCCTTGGGATAGTCCTTGAAAAAATATTATTTAAAAAATCCACACCTTGTGATAGTCCTTGAAAAAATATTCTTTAAAAAATCCACGCCTTGTGATAGTCCTTGAAAAAATATTCTTTAAAAAATCCACGCCTTGTGATAGTCGTTGAAAAAATATTCTTTAAAAAATCCACGCCTTGTGATAGTCGTTGAAAAAATTTTCTTTAAAAAATCCATGCCTTGTGATAGTCGTTGAAAAAATATTCTTTAAAAAATCCACGCCTTGTGATAGTCGTTGAAAAAATATTCTTTAAAAAATCCACGCCTTGTGATAGTCCTTGAAAAAATATTCTTTAAAAAATCCACGCCTTGTGATAGTCCTTGAAAAAATATTCTTTAAAAAATCCACGCCTTGTGATATTCCTTGAAAAAATATTCTTTAAAAAATCCACGCCTTGTGATAGTCCTTGAAAAAATATTCTTTAAAAAATCCACGCCTTGTGATAGTCCTTGAAAAAATATTCTTTAAAAAATCCACGCCTTGTGATAGTTCTTTTTCAAAAATATTTTTTTAAAAAATCCACGCCTTGTGATAGTTCTTTTTCAAAAATATTTTTTTAAAAAATCCACGCCTTGTGGTAGTCATTTTCAAAAATATTCTTTAAAAAATCCACGCCTTGTGGTAGTCCTTTTCAAAAATATTCTTTAAAAAATCCACGCCTTGTGGTAGTCCTTTTCAAAAATATTCTTTAAAAAATCCACGCCTTGTGGTAGTCCTTTTCAAAAATATTCTTTAAAAAATCCACGCCTTGTGGTAGTCCTTTTCAAAAATATTCTTTAAAAAATCCACGCCTTGTGATAGTCCTTGAAAAAATATTCTTTAAAAAATCCACGCCTTGTGATAGTCCTTGAAAAAATATTCTTCAAAAAATCCACGCCTTCTGCTAGTCCTTGGAAAAATATTCTATAAAAAATCTACGCCTTCTACTAGTCCTTGGAAAAATATTCTATAAAAAATCTACGCCTTCTACTAGTCCTTGGAAAAATATTCCTTAAAAAATCTACGCCTTCTGCTAGTCCTTGGAAAAATATTCCTTAAAAATCTACGCCTTCTGCTAGTCCTTGGAAAAATATTCTTTAAAAAATCTACGCCTTCTGTTAGTTCTTGGAAAATATTCTTTAAAAAATCTAAGCCTTGTGATAGTCCTTGAAAAAATATTCTTTAACAAATTTACGCCTTCTGGTAGTCCTTGATGTTCCTGAGACCACTGTACATCTATATGCGGTGTGAAACATGCAAAAAAATTCAATCCGAGAAAAAAAGCTGTTGCTGCAGAACCACTTAAGACAAATTGCGGGTAACAAGCACCATTCAACACGCAACGAGAAGAAGATGAAAAAAAAAAATTGAAAAATATTTTCTAAATCCTTCAACAACAGCGGTAACAACAAACACAACATGGGAACAAGACAACAACAATACCAAAACGCACTCAGGAAAAAATATACAATTCGGAACAACAGCCAAGAAAAAAAAACTCCCACATAAACGAAAGGATTTTTCCAAAGAATGAAATGAAAAATCTGCATATATTTACCAAGTTTTCTGGCTTCGTTTTTTTCCTCCCGGCTCTGGTCGTCTTTTGTTCGCTCCTCTCATTTTCTTTCGTTAAATGATGATTGAGTGTAAACGGCGTAAGCAACAATAGCATCCGAAAATTGGGTAACAAACATTTATGGCTTTGTGTTTAGTCAGTTGAATGTGGAGGGGGAACGAGTTCGAACCATGTTTATTTGTAGCAACAGGCGTCCAATGTTCGCTCCTATTTGCTTTTTATTCTCTACAAATGTCTGTTAACAAACCCATTAAACAATTGCTAAACGAAAGAAAAAAACTTTTCAATTACTTTTTTCTTTCCTGCAGTACTTTAGCGCTACTTATAGCTCAAGTTTTGAAGTCATGGTGAAAGCGAAGTTTTTTTCTTAGCTTGTTTCCCATTATTTCAATTTTGTGGAAAATCTGCCAAGACATGATATACATCATCAAGCAGCAAGATGTTTATTGTCATATGAATTTTAATGACTTTCAAAGATTCGCTTCAAAAATATGGGGGAGGAGGTGTGAGGAGTCAATCAAGTGTTAAACAAAATAATCTATCCCTTTCCATAACCCTTTGGAAAAATCTTCACCTTATGTGTTAAAAAATCCACGCCTCTTCACGGTATGGTCTGTGGAAAAATATTCTTTAAAAAATCCACGCCTCTTCACGGTATGGTCTGTGGAAAAATATTCTTTAAAAAATCCACGCCTCTTCACGGTATGGTCTGTGGAAAAATATTCTTTAAAAAATCCACGCCTCTTCACGGTATGGTCTGTGGAAAAATATTCTTTAAAAAATCCACGCCTCTTCACGGTATGGTCTGTGGAAAAATATTCTTTAAAAAATCCACGCCTCTTCACGGTATGGTCTGTGGAAAAATATTCTTTAAAAAATCCACGCCTCTTCACGGTATGGTCTGTGGAAAAATATTCTTTAAAAAATCCACGCCTCTTCACGGTATGGTCTGTGGAAAAATATTCTTTAAAAAATCCACGCCTCTTCACCTTATGGTCTGTGGAAAAATATTCTTTAAAAAATCCACGCCTCTTCACCTTATGGTCTGTGGAAAAATATTCTTTAAAAAATCCACGCCTCTTCACCATATGGTCTGTGGAAAAATATTCTTTAGAAATCCACGCCTTATGGCCTGGATGGTCTGTGGAAAAATATTCTTTAAAAATCCACGCCTCTTCACCTTATGGTCTGTGGAAAAATATTCTTTAAAAAATCCACGCCTCTTCACGGTATGGTCTGTGGAAAAATATTCTTTAAAAAATCCACGCCTCTTCACGGTATGGTCTGTGGAAAAATATTCTTTAAAATATCCACGCCTCTTCACGGTATGGTCTGTGGAAAAATATTCTTTAAAAAATCCACGCCTCTTCACGGTATGGTCTGTGGAAAAATATTCTTTAAAAAATCCACGCCTCTTCACGGTATGGTCTGTGGAAAAATATTCTTTAAAAAATCCACGCCTCTTCACCTTATGGTCTGTGGAAAAATATTCTTTAAAAAATCCACGCCTCTTCACCTTATGGTCTGTGGAAAAATATTCTTTAAAAAATCCACGCCTCTTCACCTTATGGTCTGTGGAAAAATATTCTTTAAAAAATCCACGCCTCTTCACCTTATGGTCTGTGGAAAAATATTCTTTAAAAAATCCACGCCTCTTCACCTTATGGTCTGTGGAAAAATATTCTTTAAAAAATCCACGCCTCTTCACCTTATGGTCTGTGGAAAAATATTCTTTAAAAAATCCACGCCTCTTCACCTTATGGTCTGTGGAAAAATATTCTTTAAAAAATCCACGCCTCTTCACCTTATGGTCTGTGGAAAAATATTCTTTAAAAAATCCACGCCTCTTCACCTTATGGTCTTTGGAAAAATATTCTTTAAAAATCCACGCCTCTTCACCTGATGGTCTGTGGAAAAATATTCTTTTAAAATCCACGCCTCTTCACCTGATGGTCTGTGGAAAAATATTCTTTAAAAATCCACGCCTCTTCACCTTATGGTCGTTGGAAAAATCGTTGCCACAGCTCAGCAGGTATTTCAGGTTTCGTTTTTATGAATTCCTCCTCTCGTCTTTTGTGTCCAATATGCTAATTTAAATATTTTTTATTTAATATCTACTCATCTTTTGTAGCTGCCTTCATAATCTACGATCTCTACTTATCATCAACTTTTAACAGATTTCCATATTTGTTTTTTTGCTTTCCATTTATTCATAAAAAAATGTGAAAATTGCAAATTGCCCGCCCTCATTTATATTCATTTTGTCAGCATTATTTAATGTTGTGTTAAATTGAAAGAAGTCTTCGTTTTTTTCTATTTGGTGTCACTTTTCCACATCTTATCTCGTGGCGACATCAGAAATTAGTATCAATGTCATTTGGCAAAGAAAACAAAACAGAAGCAGAAGACAGACAACAAAAATAGTGTTGAAAAAAAGAAAATACCCACCCTGATTATCTTATCCTGACACCAAGTAGTAATACATCCAACTGTGCTGATTTCCTGTATTCGGTTTCTGTGATTGACAGCACACAGCAATACCTACTAGCATCACGTCACCATCACCTAAAACGTTAGAGTTGGGGTGATGGTGTTTGACACCTTTCTGTCGCCGTTATCCCAGGGGTGAATTGATTAAAACGACATTTATTTTTTTTACATTCAGATTACTATCTGCTATTTTTACCTTTATTCGAAAAGCTGTTAATATTTTGTATTCAAAATAAATGACGAAACAAAGATTAAGAGCCTGCTCGTGTTATTTATCATGGTGGGATATACTCGTAGGCCATCAGAATATTAGGCAGTTTTAAGCTATGAATTTTCTGGTAATGAAATATCTGAAGCTGGTGTGAGTGGAAAAATAGAGTAAGGGAAGGCTTAGAGAATATTAAAAATTTGGTTGTGGTCTTATCAAAATAATATCGATTCTAAAGACCTGGTTTGTTCATTTAACTATTTTGGAGAAAGGATATTAAAAATGTATATAATATTCGAATTAGAGAGGTTGTCATATATAGTCTATAGGTTTTACATGATACGAGCTACTTTTCATTTAAGTGAGTAATCGATGGTTTGGCAACCGTTTGAAGTGTTTCCCATCTTTGACCACCATCGTTTTCGCACAGGGTTATCGTATGCGAACCATTTCTCATCTCCAGTTACTATCTGTTTAAGAAATGGGTCTATCTCCTTCCGTTTGCCCAAGGCTTTGGAGATGGAAATTCGATCTATCCTATTTTTTTCTGTTAATTGGTGTGGCACCCAAACATCGAGCTTCTTTTTGAATTCAGCTTTGTGTAAATGGTTTAAAACAGTTTTATGGTCGATTTTTAACTCCTGGTCTCCTGTTACTACTGCTAACATGCCGGTCAACTTCGTTCATTTTTCCGATTTTGTGGACATTTTCGACAACAGGCCTAATAGATTCGATTTTCCCAAAATTCTAAATGTTCATATTTCGTTGAGGAGGTACAAAGTGAGATGAACCGTCGCGACTTTTCACTAGGGTTTTCAAACTGTAATCAGTTCGTATAATTAATAAGGTGCATATGAACTTTATATGTTTTTTAAACTGTGGCCATTTTTCTAGATGAGGTACAGAAAATGTGAACCATTTATTTCCATATTCAAACAATATATACCTTTGAAATAAATTTTAAATGCGCAAAATTTTAGAAAGTAACTGTACTCTCTTTGAGAGTTAACGCGCATACCAAGTAGCCTGCTGGTCGGTCTTTTGTACATCGGATCTAGTACTGATATTTCGATGGGGTATATTTTGATATAAAATTATAAAGCTTTCTGATGGCCCAGAAAAGAATAGCGTTTAGATATAAAGTCAAGTCGAGATTCGTTGCTTTAGGTCTTCAGATTTTATGACACAAAGCTCGTCACTTCCATTTGCCAATACCTGCGAATTTTTTAACTCGAAAATCTAGTACATAACTATATACTGAGAGGAATAAGTAGAGACGATTTTATAAGAAGGTAATAATGGGCAGCTTATAATGCAGCCAGTCTCTGAAACCATGTAAATTAATTTGCCATGGTTTAGAAGCTCATACATTATAAAGTGGCCTCGTAGCGAATACAATAATGTGGATGAGTTCCGAATCAATAGAGGTTATAGATCCCCAGGTTACGTCATTTATCAAATGAGCTGTGACAATCTTCCTTATCCTTGTGGGTCATCCTCATTCATCGTGAAAAATGTTGAGTGGTCTCAGGTCATTACCTACGACGTTATGCCATAACTTTGTGAACATTTAAATTGCCTAGTTGTGGATGGTCATTAACATATTAAAGTTGACTGATATACGGTAAATATATTCATAACGACTAATTTCGCACACACCTTATCAATCATTCCTTACAGCCATAATTTCGATCATCTTGTTGCGGTTTAACAGTTGTCGCAGTTTAACTACAGGAACAATTTAATATTGGGATCAACATATCAAGTAGTTAACGTGGTAAGCGACACGTGTTATTTAAGAATGTACCTGAAATCGAAAAAATTAAAATCTGAATTAAACAAAACCCCTACCTAATAATTTTGGCTGTCGATCGATTGCAATAATACTCTGAATTTATTACTTTACCCTTTTGCTGATAGTCAATCAATAAAATACCTTTGAAGTCCCAAAAAAACCGATCCAAAAAAAAAAAAAAAACGATCCAAACAAGCTTGAAAAATGTTCATTCTTATACGTTTTTGAGCGACTGTTAACAAATGCGGCACTCATCTTGCAGAAACCTTTTCATCTGAAGTTCTTCATGCAAAATTAAATGGACTCGATCATTTGAGATGCCCATGATAGTAGCAATTTCACTCACTTTTATTAATATCAATCCGAACCATATCAATTTTAGTTCGTAGTTGCCTTAAAATATTAACTGGGAGTCCTTACACCTACACTCATAACGTGTCCCTGCTTTTTTTGGATTGGACTTTTTACTCTTTCTCATTTTTTACACTTTTTCATTTTTATTAATGTTTGCATCTAAGGGGAAAATAATAAATATTCAATGAGAAGTACGAATTCTAGACAGCTATGCCCCAAAACCATATTTATTGGTCATAAAAAATCGCATTTAATCAAAAAACCACAATAATTTTTTGCTGTTTTTGTTTACTAAACCTATTATTCATTTACATTTCTAGGCACAAAATTCATGTTTTCTAAATGATTTGGCACCAGCAATTATCCGCAAGCCCCTGCTACCCCCTTCCTATGGCTTTGTGTACACAAAACATTAACAAGGAAAAGCTATGCAAAGACGAATGTCAAAAAAAACAACAACGACAGTCCTGAGAATAACCCTTTTCATGTTATTTACGAATGTGACATTTTTTGCTGCTGTTGCTGCTAGTCAAAGTAGGACGACAACTGTAAGAAAAACTGTAAACAAAGTAGAAGAAGAAGGAGACATAAGAAGCAAAAAAGTATAAACCCATTGGTAAGTAACCAAAACAAATATAAATTGAAAATCTCATTAATTTCAATTAGACATTCGACCCCTTCGGTTCGTTCTATTGACACAACAGCCGTAAAACTTTGTTTATCCTTATTTCTGTTGTTGTTGTTGTTGTTTTTTCTTCTCTTCTCTCTTTGGAGTATCTTTGTTGCTCTGACTGGCTGATCTAGCTGGTTGGTTGTATGGTTCATGTAGCTGTTTGTCTCGACTAGATGTTCTAAGGATATGCGACTAAGTTGAACGATGTGTTGTTTTTTGTATTGTGATTTGGTTATGCCCTGCGCAATTAGGGGTAGTATATATTAAATTTATTATTTCATTTGTAATACTTTGAAATATTTGTTGGAGACCCCATAACCCTGTTATATTCTTTATCAAAATAAAAGTCTATGTTGATTAAGCCATGACCGTCTGCTTTTGAAATGTTTAAGATAGATCTTTGCACATACAGTGCTACTATTTCTAGAATGTTTGGTATCGAAATGGGATATATCGGTTCACATTTTGGTACAGTCTTCATATAACAGTACTTCCTAAAATATTGGGAATTTCATGCGCAATTTAGTCGGATTGACTATGCATATGTTTGTAACAGGCAAAAGGAAACGAGATAGACACATGGTTCTGTTTGAGGATGTGTATAGAATCACTATCTGAGTCGATTTATGCATGTCCGTCCGTTCTTCCGTCTGTCCGTCCGTCCATCTGTCCGTCCGTCCATCTGTCCGTCTGTAAATGTTAAATTGTATAAAAAGTAGAGGTCGGATTTATGATCCGATTGGGATGAAATTTGGCACAAGTCACTTATTTGGCCCAAGGACGAACCCTATTAAAATTGAAGAAAATCGGTTCAAATTTAGATATAGCTCCCATTTATAGTTTCCTCCTATTTAAGTTAATTGGGGCACTTATATATTTTTCAATTTGCACGAAATTTGGCATAGAGTACTGAATTAGGTCCAAAATGATGTGCGCTATGTTTCGTAAAAATCGATTCAGATTTAGATATAGTTCCCATATATATAGTTTTGTCCGATTTTATGTATATGCTGCACTAAAGTCCCTATATATCTTTCGATTTGCAAGAAAATTTTCATAGTGTACTGAATATATAGCTCCCATATATATTTTCGTGTGTAAAGTTTGCTTTAACTCTATTTACAAAATTTAGAGTAGGTTGCAGAATGGCAAGTGTTAAAATTGTTGTTAATCGGTCTAAAAGGCGACAGTCCGACTTTACTACTTTCTTTACTTGTTTATTTTGGGTTCTTATCCGCTGGAAAACCTTCATATTAAAAAAACTATCAATATTTTACATTAGTCCCGGTTATTCCCATATTTCAGTATATTGAGGATTTTAGGCACTCTTTTCCACCAGATTGGCTGTAGTTTGGTTTTTCGAACTCATTGAACCATCTTAGCCATTTGTTCTCGATTTTGTTTACTATTCGAAAAAGGATCAACAAAACAGTATTCAGAACCTTTGAAACATGAATTGTGGTATAACCGGTTTAAGGAAGGTCGAGAGAATGCCAATTACAATACTCGCCCTGTTCGCCAAGGGCACGTCAACCTTATGAAAACATTGTAGCAGTGAAGAAAACGATTTTTAATAATTTTCGAATCACTATCAGAGCAATTTTATTGGCATTTCGTTTGGCTCATCCAGGGATGTTTTACTCAAAAATGGTTCCACAGCGAAAATCATCAAACTATCAGGCTTCAATCACCGTATTCACCGGGTTTGGTTTGGCAGACTTTTCATCTTTTTCAGACACCGATGAAAGGAAATCTACGATTGATGATTGAAACATCGAAATTATATCTTCATAACACCCAAATAACAGAAACGTAAATTTTCGGCATTTGAGAGTTTACGAAATGGGTGTAATTTGGCATTCCGTCACCTTAGTGGGTAAAAAGGTGTCTTCATTTTTTTAATCGGAGTGTATGATGTCTGATATTTCTTGGTATTTCCCGATATATTTTATATTTTAGATATTTTATATGTATGGAGAGTATAATATTTCATGTTGAAAATCTCAGCCGCATTTTCCACTCGAAGTGGGTCTAATTTGGCATTCAGTGTTCTTGGCGTGTAGTAAGAAGTTTTACATAGTCCCCATAAGTTCCGCCTCATTTTAAAAATGTTAATGGTCTAAAGTTCATTTTCCAACCGATTATTTACATAAGTATGCAGTGTTCTTGAATGGTAACAATTTTCTTCTCATAAATTTGTCAATATACCGTGAGTCACAGTAAGGGTGCTGACCAAAGTAGGCTGCTATTGTTTTTGGGAATGATCTGTTAATATTTAAGGTATGACATATGACAAAAATTATTATTGTCTGTTTTTCTGGTCGCTCCAGACGCCACAATTATGACCCGAAATTTTGCACAGATTAAAGCATCTGCCTATGGCAGTTTTTATGCAGATCGGACAATATTTAGCGGGTCAAAGGGAGTTAGACTTGTGTGTGAAAAATTACAAAAATTGTATTTCATTGCGTATATATTTACCCTTGAAGGACATAGACCGGAGAAGTTGATTGTATATCCAAGAGGAGTGGTTGATCTTTAAATTGTTGCCAATTATGTTGTTGTATGTACTCGGATGTGGGTGTTATGCGTAAATATTAACTGTGGTCTACCTCTTCTGATATTATATAGTATTACAATTACCACACTACAGAGCAGAAATGTAGTGCTGATGACTAGGAAATTTTTCATGAGGACGTCAAGGACGACGCCTAAATTTTCCGATGATGATCAGATGTGATTTCGTGGATAAAATAGACCGAAAACTTTATTTTTGTCTGTTATCGCCTCGACTAGACACCACAATTGGAATTGAATGGGTGCCATAATACTGAAGGGTGAATATTTAGCAGATCAAATGAAAATTTTTTTGTGTAAAGTATCAAAATTTAAATCTTTTGGGTAATTATTAGTTCAGAAAAGATGTCGTAGATGAGCTGTTGACCTCTAATCGCTCAAGAGGGAGCAAACATAGCGAAAAATTACACGTGTTCAAAATATGTATATATGCAGAAATTTAGATGGTCCTATATGGAGTTTCCAACCTATGTTGTTTTAATTTGGCCTTAGGAGTTCTTTACCAGAAACTTACCGTCATATTTCCGGTTTTTTTAAGGTCTTAGCCACATTTTTTACAAGAAGTGAATCTAATTTGTTATACCGTGTTCTTGGCGAGTAAAAAACTTCTCGCAAAAAATTTTTAAAATAGGTCCTTGCTTTGGTATTACCTCCCTATTACGACACGGACTAATTTTCGGCAGTTTTTTCTGTTTTGCAAGATGTTGAAAAATTATATTTGCATAAATTTGAAAATGTATACCTATGTCTTGACATGTCTCCAATAATGAGTAGCATAGCCTATTTTAGGTATGTTCATGGTCCTAGGAGCTTTTTCCCATCGAACTATTGGAATTTCAGGTTCTTAGCTGAAAACTTACTTTTAATATAGGACCCATATTCAGGTTTCCCGCGATTATGCGTATTTTCGTGGTCCTACATTCATTTTCTGATTGAATTTGGTTCTTAAATGGTGAAAAAATGAAATTCGATATAAAGGTCCTTGTTTTGACATAACCTCCATATCAGGTATCGTCCCGTTTTAGATACTTTATTAATCGTAGGCGTATTTATTGATTGACCAGAGTGCCTGGAATTTCCGCGGTTTTGTAAGTAAAAAAACTTTTTGCTGAAAATGAAGGTCTAGGTTTTGGTATAGATTCCATAGCATTTTTAGACCGAAGTATCTATAATTTGACATTTCAAGTTCTTAATGGATAGAAAAAACATTTTTGTAATGTAGGTAAATTTTTTGTCATTGTCCTCATATAAAGATCGCCTCCACATTCGAAAGGGTTTAAGTTAATTTTTCCCTACCAGATGAAAAATGTGTAGGTAGTATGGAAATCGCCCAGGCTGGCACATTTCCTTTGTGGGTCTAGATTTTGTTATAGCCCCCATCATTCAAAAGTCCATGTGGTCTGGACTTTTTTAAAATAGTTTGAATGAGCACCTCATGGTAAAGGGTATAAAAAATTCAGTCCAGATAAAATTCGGTGATTATTGTGAAGGGTATTATATGGTCGATACCGTCCAACAATACTATTCCGCTCCCTGTTTTTGTTTTTAGTTTTTTACAACAACATGAAAAGTCGAAGGGAGAACACTTCGATTTTATATTCATTTTATAATGTTTCAAATTCTGTGTTTTCTTTTGGTTTCTAGAAGAAATTTATAAGATAAACAAGCAAAAATTATGATATAAGATAGATGGAGTCTAACGATGTCTTGACTACACAACATTCATAGAAACGCAAAAACACAGGACACAGAACATACGCAGAAAAACACACACACCCAAAGACATACACATGAGCAGCAGCAACTTGTTATCCCCGAAGAGTCATTAAAAATTTAAGAAATAGACAAAAAACGAATATCCTAGAAATTACATAGCCAAAGAAAATAAACAATACACACATACACACAAGCAAGTTGAGTATTGAAATACCCAAAAATGCATGTCCTTCTAGCCAGATAAATCAAATAAAAGAAAAATTAGATGAAGAAGAACCAACAACAAGAAATCACATAATTTACTTCTTAGCTCTCCATTTTGTTGTTGCATATTTTTTTTGTTGTAAGTCTCCGCATGAGACACTTCCCACGAGATTTACGTTTTTTGCTTGTTTGTCTGTTTTGAAGATGATGCTGTGGAGGGGAGGGGGGTTCGAATTAAGTATGTTTACATGACCCTAATGGAAACAATTTAAGCAAAGATTAGTGGAGTTTAAATAGGGGGGACAATGTCCCAATGCCATGCGTCTAATGATTACAACGATTTATGACCGTCCCAAAACTGCCCTATGCGGCCAGTGAAGATGATAAATATTTGTATAATGAACTAGTTTTCTTCTGTTTATTTATTTAATGGTATTAGAGCTGAGGGATTCGAAAGAGATAAACAGTGGGATTTTCCGATGGTAAACATTTGGTTAGAATTTAAACTGGCTAATACTAGTTCTTCTAACTGTGCATATTATTTTAGACATTTTCAAAGTTCTAAATTTTTTAATCAAAAACCCGGAATGCTTAATAACAGTGACTTCGGTCGAAAAGTGCAGTTTTGAAAGACCCTTCACACAACTGTTGTACGGGGTATTATGTCTTTTAAGGCAAAAGGAAACGAGATACTCGAGATCTTTCTAAGTCGATTCATGCCCGTCTGTTTTTCCATGTTAAATTGTACACAAAGTACAGGTTAAATTTATAATGTGAATGGGATAAAAATTGGCACATTTCATTTATTTGGCCCAAGGACAACTTACTTAGCTGGCTTGTGACAGAACTTTCGTTCCATAAAACGAGCTCAAAAAAAAAATTTTTCCAGGCGCGTCGGCCTTTTGCACAGTTTTTCCAGTTTGAAAGATCATATTCGGCAATGTTGTCCTCCACTTGATCTTTCCATCTTATTCGTGGCCTTCACCTTCTGCGTGAACCATCAGCTGGTTCGCTTTGATATGCCTTTTGGGCTGGGGCATCTTCATCCATTCTCACAACATGACCTAGCCAACGTAGTCGCTGCAGGTCAATACATCTAACAATGCGGATGTCCGAGAATAGCTGGTACATCTCATGGTTCATTCGACGGCGATATTCACAGTCAACGAAAATCGGCACATAGATCTTTCGGAGAATTTTTCTATCAAACACTCCAAGAGCTGAATCAGCTGCTTTCGTAAGTACCCATGATTCAGATCCATATAATAGCACGGGTAGTATCAGCGTCTTGTAGAGTGTGAGTTTGGTCTGGCGTGAGGTGGCCTTGCTTATGAGGCGTTAGGTGGCCTTGCTATCCTTCTCCTAATTTCAAAACTAATGTCATTAGTTTCATTTATGGCAGTGCCAAGGTATATAAAATATTTAACTACCTCGAAGCTGCAGTTCTCAAGTTCCACAGTTGGTCCGAGTATACTGGACGTATTGCGCGTTGATACCATCAGCTTGGTCTTCTTGCCGTTTACAGCCAGACCCACTTTGGCAGACTCCTTCTCAATTGGTTCAAAAGTGGCTGTTACCGCTCGTAATGTTCCACTCATTATATCGATGTCATCGGCGTAGGTGAGTAACATGTGTTTGGTGTACAGAGTGCCATTGCTGTTCACCTTTGCGTCTCGTATGATGTTAAAAAGGTCGCACGACAAACTGTCACCTTGTCTGAATCATCGTTCGGTATTTAAGGGCTCCGATAGGTCCTTTCCGACTTTAAATGCTGACCTTATGTTATCCTGCATAGCCGTATTAATTTTGCAGGAATGCCGATCGTAGACATGACTTTAAACATCTCTGAAGGGAGAGGGCTGTCGAATGCAGCAGGCATGCTTGATCTTTGACCTTCCTCGTGGAAGCCTCTAGAGCGACCAAAAAACTGATAAAAAAGTTTTTGGCCCATTTCATTCCTTAGGGGTCTTCTTTTGTCCGAACCCGTCCTACATGATGATTGGTTCACAGCTGTGGCGTCTAATTTTTCTGACAAAAGTCTGGATCAATTTCACCCGCAAATTTCCGATGTAGGTTAATAGTTTGGCATAGCCTCCATAAAGATTTGGACCCGCCTCATTTTCGGTATTTGGAAGTTTTTAGTCGCATTTCCTACCGAACACTTCTCATATGAAAGATCCGCCTCATTTTCGGTATGTTTAAGGTTTTAGTCGCATTTCCTATTGAACGCTTTTGTTCAGAAAATATTCAATGTACATAGGTCGTGGGTTACGATAAATTTTTGATGTCTTAACGCACCTAACCCCGTTTTGCAAACTAGGCTTCTTCAAAAATTTCATTAGATAAGTTCCAGCTCTAGATAGTTTTTTTCATTTCGCTTTCAAAAATTCCGAGGATCCAAGTGTAAACTTGATGTGGCGACCACCGATTGACTTCCGACAAATATTCCTATAGAAGTTTACGAAAATAAATTTTAACCTACCCAATTTTTGTGAGAACATTGTTCCATGTAACATTTAGATAACAATTTTTTATAATGGATTACGGTCCGGACCTTGGCGAAATATTAAAATGTTTCTGGCGCTTCTATCATAATATTAATAGGGATTTCAGAATCGAGCTGCACTGTATTAACTAAAATAATAACCATTTTCACAACATGCACACATGCTAAGATATGTAATGCTATATAATATACATTAGGGACGTTCTAAATTTGAAAAAAGTAAAACAACCTCAACAAAGAACTAGAAAATCTTTACAATTGCCATAGTAAAGATACAAAAGAACTTACATAACATTAGTGAAATTACTCGCAGTCCTTGTGGATGTTAACCCTCGTCTTTCATCTAAGCTGTATGTTCGAAGAAAAATCTACTCCAAAAATACACACAACTTGTCAAAGGCAAATTTCCAACAATGACGGAAAAGATTGTGGCTATGTTCTCGTGAAGCAACATTCGGTGTCTTTCAAAAGCGGTCGTATGGGAGTCGGCGCATATGTGTTGACTTAGAAATTACAACTTTTTGTTCAATATTTATTTTCGCGATTCACTTGTAAGCATTCTTTGCTTGACTGACACCAGACGGTGTCAGTGTGGTAGTTGAATATAAAGGAAAGTGCATCATATGGTTGGGGGGACTGTAAAAATCAAAAGGCATAACCCTTAACTCAGTAATAGCCAAATATTAAAATTCGTTCAGTTGGTACTTGCAAAAATATCCTTTAAAAAGCCTCGTCTTCTGGTAGCTCTTGCAAAAATATTCTTTAAACCAGTAAGGGTATATTCAACAAATGAGTCCTAACAGACGTCGCATTTTTAAAGGACCAGTAAAATGAAATTGGATCCATAAAGATGTCATTCTGCAACCGATACTAAATTTTTCATGTGGTCAGATATAGAAGCTATATCTAAATCTGAACCGATTTCAGGAAACTTAACACATCATTCTAGACTTAATTCATTACGCTGTGCTAAATTTCGCGCAAACCGAAAGATATTAAGGGACTTTGGTGCACCATTTACATTAAATCGGATTCTCAGGAAACTTAACACAAATCTTTCTAGATTTAATTCATAACACTGTGCCAATTCGTACAAATCGGAAGATATGTAGGTACTTTGGTGGACCATTTACATAAAATCGGAATAAAATATATATGTGAGCTATATCTGTGCCAAATTTAGTGCAAATCGAAAGATATATAGGGACTTTTGTGCACCATTTGCATTAAACCGGACGAAAATATATATGTGAGCTATATTAAAATCTGAACCGAGTTTTCCCAATTTCAATAGGGTTCGTCCTTGGGCCAAATAAGTGACCTATGCCAAATTTAATCCAAATCGGATTATAAATTTGACCTGTAATTTGTTCACAAAAATACATGGACGGGAACGGACATGCGTAAATCGACTCGGAAAGTGATTCTATGCATATGTGTCTATCTCGTTTCCTTTGCCTGTTACAAACATATGCATAAAGACATAATACCCTGTACCACAGTGTGGTGAAGGGTATAAAAACCACGACTTTTGGTAGCCCTTGCCAAAATATTCTTTAAAAAACCACGCCTTTTGGTAGAAAATGGTAAAAATCCACGCCTTTTGGCAGAAAATGGTAAAAATCCACGCCTTTTGGTAGAAAATGGTAAAAATCCACGCCTTTTGGTAGAAAATGGTAAAAATCCACGCCTTTTGGTAGAAAATGGTAAAAATCCACGCCTCGTTTAACGATCCTCTTCAAAAATATTCTTTAAAAATCCACGTCTCGTTGGATGGTCCTTTTGAAAAATATTCTTTAAAAATCCACGCCTCGTTGGATGGTCCTTTTGAAAAATATTCTTTAAAAAATCCACGCCTCGTTGGATGGTCCTTTTGAAAAATATTCTTAAAAAATCCACGTCGTGCGGTTTTAGTTCTGCATTTACTTTAAGTCCTCATAACAAAATAATTTTTGTTACCTCTCAATCAACAAATGCATAACTTAAGATTGCACAAAAATTTAATATTCTGTAAGGAAGTGAGGAGGAAATGTGTTATCCTAGTGCCACAGGTATTCTTCCATTCATTTTGATTTGAAGTTTTTCACAAAAACCCAAAGAACACAACACCAACAACAAAATCCAGTCAACAGATAAAAATGTTCTTTTGTGTGGCTCACTCCTGCTTCAATTTTTTCGTCTCGGCTTTCATTAAAGTGGTGCTGTGTAGTGGTTGGGCGGACCACACTTGAGTTGGAGTGCGTTACTACGTTTCGTTGGTTTATTCAACAGCTACAGCGACAACAACAATAAAAAGCCAAGAACGAGAGGTAGTAAAGGTAACAACAACAGCAGCATTATTGTATTTAAGCCATTTATTATTAATAAAAGTAAAAATAAGTATTTTCTCATCAGGAGTGTTCTGCTTCGGTTTCTTTTGTCTCTGCACGTTGGGTACTATATTAGAAGACTACAGAATAGATGCCGGCAAGTGAGTGTGTGTTGGGCACAATTTCCAATGAAACATTGCCATTGTTTGAGACTAAACAATTTCTGCACTCAATGTTAGGAGAGGTGGAAAAACAATCCCCACTCCAACCAAGGTGCCATCCTTCACTTTCGTTTGTGCGGCTGACACGAACAAAACAACAACAAAATTTTTCTCTAATAAAAAGGGTGCGTCCTTTTGATATTTATGACCTAACGCTGAATTATAAGTATCTCACGAATTTCTAAACACAGCAGTGTCTAGTGGTGATTTTTTTCTTCTTGGGGTTATATGTCTGTGCATGTTCGTCGTTTTTTGATATTGTTCTCCATTTCCTGATTTAAGTATTCCACTTTTATATCCTGGGTCGTTTATGAAATACTTCTTTATTCTGATATTGTTGTTGTTTTTTTGTTGTCATGGAGTAATTTTCATTTGTTTCCCACTCCGTCTCCGGAATGCCTATAGTTTATTGCCGCGATTTGTCTTAAGTACTTGGTGTGTGTTTTTTTATTTGTTATTGTTGTTGTATGTGTGTGTGTTTGGTTTTTTTATTATCACTCGTATACTAATATTAAAGAATAACATTTATGTTTTTCTTTCATTGTTGGCGTTGTTATTGTGTAATTTTTATGATTCCTATGTCATTTTTTATATTAGTCTGCCGTGTCATGTATAGCTTCTTTTGTCTGCCATATATTTCACATATGTGATTAGCCGATACCTGGGTGAGATGTTGGGAGGTGTAAGATTACCTTAATTTTCTTATACATCTAAGAATAAACTTATCTGGGATTTAGAAAAGATAGATGGTCACCCAATTAAATTCAAAAGTCCACAAAATATATTATCTGAATAGATAAGCAAAACTAGTGGGTTCAAGAAATATCTTTCAAAGCTGTTACATTTATACTGTGTGAAATTAAAACTTGTTATTCATAATTTAAACTAAGTATGTTTTGATTTTTATTTGTTCTATACTTCAAAATTGTTCATATACTTTTAAATATTTTTCATTGTATTGTAAGTTTTGATATCTTTTCATTTTCAATCTGTAACCTAAAATTATATTTTAGTGAATAAACCTGACTATATTCGGATGTTTATCAAAGGCCCTTGCTGTTTTTTTGGCCTCTAACCTTGTTTGGTGTAGTTACGAGTCAAAAATTGATATCTTGGAATCAAAGATAATTATCGGCCTTCGATTGCCTGGCGTTTTGGATTGGATTTTGTGCCAATTGATTTTAATCCAAGGCGAAATTTATATATGTTTCTACGTAGTGGCAAAATTACGTCTGCCGAAATGCCGCTACATCGTTCTCCGCGACGACAACCGACTTCGGAAAGGTCCGAAGTAATAAATATGATATCTGATAGCGAACCAATTGAACGAAATTCGGAAAGTACAACGACGAATTCACCATTGGGTCAGGAAACAACAACAAACGGATCATTCAGTAGTATTGAACAGGTAACCCAACATTTTGCTAAACAGTTTGAAGAAATGCAAATCTCGATAGCCCGTCAAATGAGCGCTGTACTGTCATTGGTGGAGACAAATAATACGCAAATCCGCGAGTCATTAGCTTCCATGGAAACGTTTCGTAATTTACCGAATTGCAATCCTATAAATTCTGTCCAGTCAACAGCCTCTCTTAGTTTGGCTACTCCGATCGTTTCCACCACTAATACTGCCACGTCAATAAATCAGCTACCAATATCAACCGTAAATGTGCTTCCATCTACGATAACGTCATCATTTTCGAATCCCGTTGGAATAATTTCAAGTTGTGCTGGTTCTGGAATAAATGGGCGTATTCCAGGTATGCAAAATAATTTATTGGAACCCTCTAATTCAAATACTACGGTACCTGAAGCCTCATCTCAAGTTCTTAACAACGTAGTGCCACATAGTTATAAAAAGATTTATGATTTGCCTAAGTTTTCTGGTTCTCCTGAGGAGTGGACAACGTTTGTTGAAATATTTAACTGCACCACGACAGAATTCGGATATTCCGATTTACACAACATCATGAGATTACGAAGTTCTTTGCAAGGAAAAGCATATGAGACCGTGGAACCTTTATTATCTAACTCAAAGAACGTGTCAGCAATTATGAATATCCTTGCTGAAACTTATGGAAGACCTGATCAGTTAATAAAGTCTCAGATTCAAAAGGTAAGGGCGCTTCCATCTATTGCCGAGTCAGATTTTGATGGCCTCTTAAACTTTTCAATCAAAATAATTAATATGACAACATTTGTACAATCGGCTGGTGGTGACTATCATCTGGCTAATCCTATTCTACTAAGTGAATTAGTTGCAAAATTGCCAATATCTAGAAGAATTCAATGGGCTGAAAAATGTCTTAGTATGTCAAGTATTCCGAACATAGTTGACCTTTCGAATTGGATGCAGTGTATTCGCAAAGTAATTAACACAGCAACTGATTCACTGCCTGCTTCGGACAAAGTTGTTGAGAAAAGGTCCAAGAGATATGCTTGTGTGAGTTCTTCTGTAGAAGACAAGTCCTGCAGAATTTGTGGTCATCAGTGCAAGAATGTGGCAGTTTGTGAGAAATTTAAAAAGTTGCCCCTCCAAATGAGATGGGAAAAAGCTAAATCAATGGGAACGTGCTTTTCATGTTTAAAAGGAGGACATCAAATGACGAAATGCTTTTCTAAAAAGAAATGCGGGGTAAATTCATGTCAAAGATTTCATCATAAATTGTTGCATGCTGTTGATGACAAACACGACGAAGTGAAGAAGGTAGTTCATGAGGATTCTGAACTGCAAAATAACGCAGCACGTAATTGCTTAGTAGACGAAACTACTGGGAGCGGATCTGTTTTATTCCAATTTGTCCCTGTAAAATTGTATGGACCAAGGGGATACGAGGAAATATATGCATTTATAGACGATGGAGCAAATGTATCAATGGTTGACGAAGATGTTGTAAGGAAATTGGGTATCACTGGCAGACCAGATGTGCTCGAGCTTCAATGGATCAACAGTCAAGTTTCTAGAGAAAAAACACAGGTCGTTGATCTTTATATTAGTAGTGCTGACATGGATACGCCCAAATATCCAATGAAAAATGTGTATGTTACTTCAAACTTAGATCTACCTGTGCAGAGTTTTAGCTCAACATACATAGAAGTAAGATATCCGAATCTTCAACTTTCCCAAATGAACTTGAAAGACTACAAAAATGTAAAGCCAAAAATGATAATAAGCCTTTCGCACGCCTTTTTGACCGTCCCGTTGATAGAACCCAAAATGTTTGGCCCATTAGGGCCAATAGCCTTAAAATGTAGATTGGGTTGGATTTTGTATGGCCCGATAGAAAATAAAAAGGGAAAAAGCTATTCCTGCCACTATCGAGGATCTAAAGAGGATGTTCAAAAATTTGTTGAACTTCATGAAATGATGAAGAGTTATTTTGGTTTAGAAACCTTTGGAGTAAAAACTCCTGTAAAGAATTTAATATCTAAGAAAGATGAGAGAGCTTTAGAAATATTGAATCGTACAACAATAAAAAAGGGGGATCGTTTTGAGTCTGGATTACTTTGGGAAGATGATAACGTCGCTCTTCCTGAATCGTACGATATGGGTTTTAAAAGACTCCTTACTGTCGAAAGAAAAATGGAAAAGAATGAAACATTTGCCAAAGAATATCGGGATAAGATTCAAGAATATGTTGATAAAGGATACGCGAGAATTATGTCGGAGAAGGAGGCAAGAACTCAATCCTGTAAAACTTTTTACTTGCCTCATTTTGGGGTTATAAATCCAAATAAAAATAAGTTACGATTTGTTTTTGACGCTGCGGCAGAAGTAAATGGAATTTCTCTGAATAAAACTCTCTTGCCAGACCTGATATAAATCAACCCCTTTTAGCTATTCTGTTAAAATTCCGTCAGTCAAAATTTGCGGTGTGCGGGGATTTAAAAGAAATGTTTCACCAAGTAATTATATCGCGACAAGATCAAGATGCTCAACGTTTTTTGTGGAGAGATGGTGATCCGTCCAAGCCTTTGAAAACATATGTAATGCAACGACTCATATTTGGTGCAACATGTTCCCCGACAATTGTACAATTTGTAAAGAATAAGAATGCCCAAGAATTTGCTAATATATTTTTACTTTGGGTAGATCAAGTCTGAATATGGGACCCGTCGTGCAACATTAAACCGAAGATACTCCAGAGCCAATAATAGATGACGGTATAGAGTGTATACCACCTAGCCAAGATGAGGTCAGAATAGCAATCAATCGGCTGAAGAATAATGAAGCAGCAAGTGCCGATGGGTTACCAGCCGGAGCAGGAGCCATGCACCAGCTGATTAATACAATTTGGCTAGAAGAATGCATGACCATTGATTGGAACCTCAGCATCCTATGTCACGTTCACAAAAAATGAGACAAGACGATATGTGCCAACTATAGAGGAATAAGTGTCCTTCCCATCGCATATAAAGTGCTATCCAGCGTACTGTGTGAACGACTGAAGCCAATGGTCAATGACATTATTGGACCATACCAATGCGGCTTCAGACCTGGGAAATCCAACATAGACCAGATTTTCACTCTGCGCCAAATCCTGGAAAAGACCCAAGAAAAACACATCGACACATTCCAACTATTCGTCGACTATAAAGCCGCATTCGACAGCCCTATCCGTTCAGATGTGTTTATAGTTATGTCTGCGTCTGAAATTTTTGTTAAGTTAATAGGCTATGCAGGATAACTTTGAGAGACACAAGATTAGCTGTGAAAGTTGGAAAGGACCTATCGGAGCCCTTTAATACCGAACTAGGATTCGGACTAGGTACCAGTTTGTCGTGTGACCTTTTTAATATCCTGCTGGAAGATTTTATATACCATGGTACAGCCATCCATAAAACTAATGACTTTAGTTTTGAAATTCGGAGAAGGATATGATAGTTGGTCAACAGATGCTTGTATGGTCTAAGTAAGCAATTTAGAAGTAAGGCCACCTCCCGCCAGACCAAACTCACGCTCTACAAGACGCTGATACTTCTCGTGGTGTTATATGTTACGCAAGCAGATGAAGCAGCTCTTGGAGTGTTTGAAAAAAAAAAAAATCTCCGAAAGATCTATGGGCCGATATGCATTGATGGTGAATATCGCCGTCGAATAAACCATGAGTTGTACCAGCTATTCTCGGACATCGGCATTGTCATATGTATCGAGCTGCAGCAACTACGTTGGCTAGGTCATGTTGTGAGAATGGATGAAGATGCCCCAGCTCAAAAAGCATATAAAAACGAACCAGCTGATGGTTCACGCAGAATGGGAATGGAATGGGAAGGCCACAAATTAGATGGAAAGATCTAGTGGATGACAACATTGATCTTTCAAATTGGAAAAAATACACAAAGGACCGATGCGCCTGTAAATCTTGGTAAAGCTCGGCTTATGGAACAAAAGTTCTGCCACAAGCCAGCTAATTAAGTAAGTAAATCAGGCCTGAAGATGGGATCCATCGATCCATTCCTTCTGGTACTTCCCCACCCCCAAACAGACTATAAGGCAACCTCTTTAGCACCTCTTCACTAATAGCAAACTCTTTGATAAAGAATATTTACCTTATAAAGCTAATAATAAAACCAATGTATAATTCCGTAGACCTCCACAAACCATTGACTGTTTACTCGTTAGATGTTTTATTGGTCCAAGACGCATTTCCAAGAGAAGAGGTTGTAACTCTACTTACTCGTACTTCATTGGTAAATACACTTCTTCATAGACATTTTTGAATGTAGACCCATGTTTTAGCCTAGCCCCCATATACAGATCCCGCTCGGTGTGTTATGTTGGTCCCAGACATATTTTCGGGTGAAGTAACTGCAATTTAGCATTTCGGGTTCTTGGTTGGTAAAAAATTGCTAGGAAAAATTGCTTACCGAATTAGGTCCATGTTTTGACATAAGCCTCATATGAAGATACCGCTACATTTTCTGTATTTTCATGATCTATGCGCTTATGCCAATCGAAGTGAATGTAATTTTTAATTCCGATTTCCAGGTCAATGATTAGTGGCGATGGCAAATTAGGCCACTAAAATGGGAAAATTCTTCCAAAACTTTGTAAATACTGACAATAGGGCGATACCCCTATAAAGGGCTATGTAACAAATGGACCTATATTGATATTATTCTGTATATATGCATGTCAGTAGAACCTTTTATGGCAAATCACAAATATCTGGGTGGAAAAATACTGCGGAAGACTTCAAAAAACAGAAAATTTGTCGGTACCGTTATATGGAGACTAACGAAACCGAGACTTAAACCGATATTAATAATTTCTGGTTCGAAGATTTTACGCCCCTTTAAACCCCGAATAAAAATAGAGTCAAAAATGGGATGTAGCGTTATATTTTACTAGCAAAGTGCCAGCTACTTCGTATGCGGAAAGGTAATACAAAAAATATTTCATATGGTATCGTAAATACTGTAAATTTGTTGTACTATAGTTTGCGATTTAGTACTCTTTATACACATAAGCACTATTTTCCGAAATCTCTCTTATTTCCATTAAAGAGATTAAAACCAGTAAGGAAAGTAGTAAAGTACGCCATGCTAAATTTCGTGCAAGTCGAAAGATATATAGGGACTTTGGTACACCATTTACATTAAATCGGACGAAGTTATATATGGGAGCTATATCTAAATCGGAACCGATTTTCACGATGTTTAACACAAATCGTTGCAGACGTAATTCAGCCCTCGTGTAAATCGAAGGATATATAGGGAGTTTGGTGCACTATTTACCTAAAATCGGACTAAAATATATATGGGAACTATATCTAAATTTGAACAGATTTTTCCCAATTTCAATAGAATTCCAGCTCTGTCTGTTCATCAAAACCCAAATTGTACCAGATTTGGTACCATTCTGTACTTTTCACACCCATATTCCAAACTTTGTCAAATCTACACTCCCACAGTAAACTAAGTTGCAACTTTCGGGATTCGAATTCTACCCGTTCACCAATGTCCAATTTGTACCAAATTTTGTGCTTTTCATACCCAAAAGTTCCAAAACTACCCCAGTAATGTTCTCCAATAATAACCTTTAGTCCACATTTAATGATTCCAGCTCTATCCGTTCACCATACACCAACAGCAATTTTAATCATAAATTTCAGGATCCCAGCCCTATCCGTTCACATAAATCCAAATTGTAGCATATTTAGTACCATTTAGTACTTTTCGTACTTTAAGTTTGAATTTTCAACACTGTCTCAATCCTGTACTCTAACAGTAATTTTATTTTCAAATATAAGTTTTTTATCTCAATCTAAATAAACTTAGTACCATTTAGTACACATAATCATGCATTTTCAAAACTACCTCCATATCTCAATCCTACACTCCACCCTTAATTTTGATTCCAAATTTTAGGGTTCCCGCTCACACAAAACGAATTGTACCCTATTTAGTACCATTTAGTGCTTCTCGTATCCAAGAGTACGAAATTCCAATACTACCTTAATTCTGTGATTTGCATTCTAAATTTAAGTTTTCCATCTCTATCCATTCACTCTGATCTAAACTGTACCAAATTTAGTACCATTTAGTACACGAAATAACAAATTTTCAAAACTACCGACATATTTAATCAAAATTTCAGGATTTGAAATTTATTTTAATCAAAATTTAATTTAATTTAATCAAAATTTCAACCCTATCCATTGGTGTCATTTAGTACTTTTTGTTTCTATAATTAAACTACGACAATCCTACACTTCAAAAGTAATTTTAATTCCAAAATTCTGGAGTCCAACTCTATCCACTTAAGCAAGTTGTACCAAATATAGTACGATTTAGTACACATACGTACTATGCTTCCATACATTAATTCTATATTCTAAAAGCAACCATTATTCCAAATTTTAGGTTTCCAGCTCTCTCCGTTCACCCAAATCCAAATTGTACCATATCTAGTGCCGTTTAGTACTTTTCGTACACACAAATACGAATTTCCACAGATGTCTCTATAGCTCAATCTTCAACAGTAATCAGAATTCCAAAATTCAGATTTTAAGCTCATCTATTTAAGCAAAATTCAAATTGTACTATATTTAGTACGATTTAGTACTTTTCGTACCAATAAGTGCGAATTTCCAAAACTTCCTCAATTCTACACTGCAACTGTCATTTTAATTCCCAATTTCAAGACTTCAGCTCTATATGTGAACTGAAATCCAACTTGCACCAAATTTAGTACCATTAAGTACTTTTCGTACACAAAGGTACAATTTTTTAAAGCTACCTCAATCCTGTATTCCAACAGTAGTCTTAATTCCGATTTTCAGGATTCCATCTATATACACTCAACTAAATGCAAATAGTACCAAATTTAGTACCATTCAGTACTATTTAAAAAACATTAGTACGAAAATCTTAAAGCATTTCCATACAACAACACCACTTCCCAATCTGTATTCCATCTAAAATTTCAAGATTTTAGCTATATATGTTCAATATATGTAGAATTGGAACTAAATTTAGTACTTTTAGTACACTTATAGCTCGAATTTCCAAAAACCCTTTCGTACATCTTTCTAACTTTCCATCAGTGACCCACATTTCAAATTTCAGAATTCTAGCTCCCGTTCGCCTAATACAAAGGGTACCATATTTGGTACATTTTAGTACATTTCGTACCCTTCTAGTACGTATCTCCAAAAACCCAGCCTTATCTCACGCCTACACATCAACAACAACCCACACTCAAAATTTCAACCTTCTAGCTTTAGCTGTTTCGTCTGGGCGATGATCTGTCAGACAGTCACTCACTCACTCACTTAACACTAAGCTCTTTTATATATATAGATATTTCGATGTTATTAAAACACTGTACCCAGCCTGTTTAGATTTCCTGCCTATGTTTGCATTTGTATGTAACGTTTTTAGTGTGTGTGTTCTCCATGTTATTTATATTGTGCCAACTCTTTTTTACGGTCCTTTACAATTAATTAAATATTTATTAAAACAAAACTTGCTATGTTATCTGAACATCACATTTACACATTCATGTTTTCGTTTACCAAAAACATAGTCACAGTTTTTATTGTGTTGGGGACAACCCAATTTTTTTCGGTTGAGTTTGACAACCAACTAAAGGGCTGTCTGCTTGGCTTGTTCAGCCCGTTTGGGATTTTATCCAGGAATATTAAATCTCGCACTAATGATATAACAAATTTAATTATACATTAAGTTAGTTAACATTTTGTTGCCACAGGCCATTATTCGTGCATAATTAAAATGCTTGAATCACAAAGTCTGGGAAATTTTGAAATAAAAAATTTAACAAAATATGACATAATTTATGTTTTTGGATTTATAGTATAATTGGGGGTTTTCTGATTTTTATTAAGGTTAACACTAAGTAATATATGATTAAATGCGAAGATATTGAAAAAATATAACCAAAATGTTGATTACTTCTTAGGGTGGCCCTCATATAACCGTACCCTGCAATATTCGGGATTTGGAAGCTTTTGGATACGTTTTTGAAAATAATTGGTTGTAATTTTATATTAGGTGTTCTCATTAAACAGAAAATGTCGCTATAAAAATTATTTATATTGGCCCATGCTACGAGTATCCATCGATATTCGATATTTTGAGGCTTCTATGAAAGTTTTTTTTCATCTAATCAGCTGTAATTTGGTATTTTGGGTTCTCCACAGAACTTTACATCCCAAATCTCGGTATTTTGGGGAGATTTGACACATGTTTCATAAAATAAATGAATTATCATTGTGTAGAAAATCTCCATACTAGAAATAATTGATATGCTCACAAGTTTATGTATATACGTTTTTTTAATAGGAATTGGTTATAACTATAAATTGTTTATATTTAGGTATTAATTTATCCATATTGCAAAAAAAAAAAAAAAAAACATTAGAACATCTTCTACCCGGTAATAAGAAAAACACTTTTTATACCCTTCACCACACTGTGGTACAGGGTATTGTGTCTTTGTGAATATGTTTGTAACAGGCAAAAGGTAACGAGATATACACATGGTTCCTTTTGAGAATATGCATAGAATCACTTTTTAAGTCGATTTATGCATGTCCGTCCGTCTGTCCGTCCATGTATTTTTGTTAACAAAGTACATGTCGCAATTGTGATCCGATTTGGATGAAATTTGGCACAGTTCACTTATTTGGCCCAAGGACGAACTCTATTGAAATTGGAAAAAATCGGTTAACATTTAGATATAGCTCCCATATATATTTTCATCCGATTTTATGTAAATGGTGCACCAAAGTCCTTATATAACCTTCGATTTGCACGAAATTTGGCATAGGATTCTGTATTAAGCCTAGAACGACGTGTGTTAAATTTCATGAAAATCGGTTCATATTTAGATATAGCTCCCATATATAGTTTTGTAATGAATAAGGTCTAGAATGATGTCTGTCAAGTTTCGTTAAAATCGGTTCAGATTTGGACGTAGCTTCCATATATATCTTCGTCCGATTTTAGGTAAATTGTGTAAATTCCCTATATATCTTTCGATTTGCACGAAATTAAGTGTAGAATGATGTGTGCAAAGTTTCGTGAAACTAGGTTCAGACTTACATATAGCTCGCCCGATTTTAGGTAAATAGTCCACTAAAGTCCCTGAAAATCTTTTGGTTTGCACGAAATTTGGCACAGAGTAATTAATAAGATCGAAAATGATGTCTGCCAACTTTCGTGAAAATGGGTTCTGATTTAGATATAGCTCCCAATGACCTACATATCTTTCGATTTGCACGAAATTTGGGAAAGCCTACTGAATTGTGTTTATAATAATGTGTGCTAAGTTTAATGAAAATCGATTCAGATTTATATATAGCTCCCATATATATATATATATATATATATATTCGCCCGATTTTATGTAATTGGTGCACCAAAGTCCCTGGAAATCTTTTCATTTGTACGAATTTTGTCATAGCGTACCAGAGATGGTCTATCAGAAACAGTGACGTAAATGACATACATTTCCGACGTATAATACATACGTCAGAAACGTCGAAAACCTACCCAAATCCATTAGGTTTTTGACAAAATAGCTATTTCCTTTAATCAATTTGGAAATTACGCATGCTTTACTCAAATCCATAAAAAATTTGAAAATTTTCTTCTCAAAAAAATTTTGAAAATTTTATCAGTTCTAGCAAGGAATAGTCAGATATATGTAAAAATAATATATATTCTTGAAAATAATATATGCTGATAATATTGAAATAAACGACGTTTACTACATTTATTACATTTTATACAGGTATATGACGTTTTCGACGTTTACACCTTTTTGACGGTCGATAACCTAAAAATTCGTCATACGGACCATCCCTGTAGCGTACTGAATTAAGTTTCAGATTTAGATATAGTTTCCATATATATTTTCGTCCGATTTTATGTAATTGGTGCACCAAAGTCCCTATATATCTTTCGAAATTTGGCACATTGAACTAAATTAATTCTAGAACGATGTGTGTTAAATTTGGTGAAGATCGGCTCAGATTTAGATATAGCTCCCATATATATTTTCGTCGGATTTTAGGTAAATAGTGCACCAAAGTCCCAATATATCCTTCGATTTCCACGAAATTTGGCTCAGCATTCTGAATTAAGTGACAAGTTTTGTTGGAATCGGTTCAGATTTAGATATAGCTCCCATATATATTTTCGTCCTATTTTAGGTAAATAGTGCACCAAAGTCCCTATATATCCTTCGATTTGCACGAAATTTGGCATAGCGTACTGAATTATGTCTAGAACGATGTGTGTTAAATTTCGTGAAAATCGGTTCAAATTTAGATATAGCTCCCATATATATTTTCGTTCGATGTTATGTACATGGTGCACCAAAGTCCCTATATATCCTTCGATTTCCACGAAATTTGGATTTATAAGTAAATGAAGAACTCAAAATGTGACCGAACATGTGACAAGTTTCGATGAAATCGATTTAGATTTCGATATTTTGCTTTCATTTTATTTTCATAATTTTGTCCCATTGTAAGAAGCAACTCTAAATCTGACCAAAATTTGGTATAGGTTGCAATAGGTCGCAAAAATGCGACGTCTGTTAGGATCCCATCTGTTGAATATACCCAAAATGGTGAAGGGTTCCATATGTCGGCCCCGTCCGACTTTACTACTTTCCTTACTGGTTTTTAATAAATGTGTGTAGCATAGTTTTTAATTTTTTATAGTAATGCCACATATATACAATTTCACTTTCCGTGTTTGCCATTTGTAAAAGTCCTTAAAAACAGCATTACGTTTATGTTGTCATTTGTCAAAAGTTTTTCTCCAGTTTTTGTGTTGTTGTTGTTACTCTTCATGTTGGTATGTTATATTTATGTGCAACCAACATTATGCTCAGCAAAAATTCTACAGAAAGGATAAAACACACACAGACACACCTACATACATATTCTAAAGTATTAGGTAATATATGCACTTTCGCTCAAAAGCACCCACACACTCACCCCAACATTCACTCTCAACCACAATATCCTTATGTTTTCCACATCCTTTTTTTAAATTATTAAATACATTTGTTGTATACTTTTAGGCTTACCGTAATAAAGTTTTTTGTTGTCGGTCGGTTGGTTGTTATCTCAGACCATGTGTTATGTTTTTTTGGTTCCGCTTTGTTTTTATTTCATCCTTTGTCCTGTCGCAAACTATTTAATATGCATTTGACTACAACGAAAAAATGGGAGCGTGTTCACATGTGTTAGATGACAATAACAAAGGGAGTTTTTTTCCTTTTTGTGTCTGTATGTCTGTTGGCCAACTCCAACTCATACAGAATTATGCTACACAAATAATTTAAAAGTAATCAGCCTTTTTATGTATAAACAGACACACGGAAGTACGTGTGTTCTGAGGGGCTTCTATATAAGCGAATGTAGGCATAAAAAATATATCAAAACCAAATACGGATTAAAAACTTATTTTGGGTGTTATTGTCCGCTTACGCACGCTACATACATTAAAATGCAATAAGGCGCAAAAAGTTTCAGAATGATAATACTCAACTCCCATACCACTTGGTATTGATGCATAGGTGAATAATTCGTACTTAAAGTCGCAAACACGACGAAATAATAATATGATTGCCTGGATTCTTCTAATAAATTCGAGAAAAAATAAACGAGTTAGAATGATCCCCTGAGCGTCATAATATTTCATACTCTCACCTATCGACTAAATCGGTCTTATAAAGGCTTATAAACTTCATTTTAAATAAAAAAATCAAACCGACAGATCGGTCATCAACAAAGTCTTTGCTTTGGTGGATTGGGTCTTCTACGCCACAAAGCTATGTTTTTGTACTTGGGGCTTGAAAACCCCAAGAGATATTGTTGAGAAACCGCTCTTCAACCTGGGACCGTTGGGCCATTTTGGAAATTCGCTTTAATTAATCAGTTTACTTACTTAGCTGGCTTATGACAGAACGATTGTTCATCCAATTTGAAAGACCATTTTCCGAAATGTTGTCCTTGGCTCGCTTTTGTATGACTTTTGAGCTGGGGCATCTTCATCCATTCTCACAACATGGCCTAGCCAACATAGTCGCTGCAGCTCGATACGTCTGACTATGTCGATGTCAGAGAAGAGATGGTATAACTCATAGTTCATTCGACGACGATATTCACCGTCAACGCAGATCGGCCCATAGATTTTCCGGAGAATTTTTCTCTCAAACACCCCTAAAGCTGCTTCATCATCTGGGTAATATCAGCGTCTTGTAGAGTGTGAGCTTGGTCTGGTGAGAGGTGGCCTAGCATTTGAGTTGCTTACTCAGACCATATCAGACGTATCATTTATTGGCAAAGACTATTCTCCTCCGGATTTAAAAGCTGATGTTATTAGTTTTGTTTATAGCGGGACCGAGGTACATAAAATCGTTCACTACGTCGAAGCTGTAGTTCTCAAGTTCCACAGTTGGTCCGAGTCTACTGGACGTCTTGCTCGTTTATACCATCAGCTTGGTCTTCTCGCCATTTACTGTGGCTGTACCGCTCGCAATGTTCGACCCATTATGTCGAACATATACTGTTTGGTGTACAGAGTGTCACTTCTGTTCACATTTGCATCTCGTATGACCTATTTTAAGCAGGATGTTGAACAGGTCACACGACAAACTGTCACCTTGTCTGAATCCTCATTCGGTATCGAAGGGCTCTCTGAGGTATTTTCCTACGTATTAATTTTAAAGGAATGCCAAACGCATTCCTTTGAACGGATAGGGCTGCCGAATGCGGCTTTATAGTCGACGAATAGGTGAAATGTGTCGATGTGTTTATCGTGGGTTTTTTTCCAGGATCTGGCGCAGAGTGAAAATCTGGTCAATGGTGGATTTGCCAGGCCTGAAGCCGCATTGGTATGGTCAAATAATGTCATTGATCATTGGCTTCAGTCGTTCACACAGCACACTGGATAGCAATTTATATGCGATCGGGAGGAGACTTATTCCTCTATAGTTAGCACATATCGTCTTGTCGCCTTTTTTGTGCACGGGATTCAGGATGCTGAGATTCCAATCATTGGGCATGCATTCCTCTAGCCAAACTGTACAAATGAGCTGGTGCATGCTCCTGATCAGCATCTGGCCACCGGTCTTGAATAATTCGGCTGGTAATCCATCGGCACCTGCTGCTTTATTGGTTCTGGGTTATCCTCTTCACCGCCACTATTCGATATCAGAAGCTTTTCAAAATGCTCCTTCCAGATCCTCAGGTCGCTATCTGTATCTGTCACCAGGTTTCCAGCTTTATCAAGAGAATGTGCCTGCAATAAAGCCTTCGATTTGGTGTTTCATTTGTTGGTAAAATTCCCGGACTTCGTTCTGACTCCTGTACATCTCGATTTGCTCACGGTCACGGTTTCTTGTTCTTTCTTAATTTTTTTATGAAAATACGTTTCTTCTCTCCTTTTCTCCCGATAATTTTCCATCGCATTACGTGGTGCTATAAAATATGTAACCTCTGTAAATATTTTCGTATAACTCCGACATCGGAATACATACAACAATACTGGGTTGCCCATATTCGACGGACCCATCTGGCAACGCCATAACTTTTGACAGAGATGTCACATCGCTAAATGACATACCGCGTTTGAAGCGTCAGTCCAAGCAGATTTTTTCCATGAACCAATACACGCCACGCGAGCGCTCTGAAATAGTTGAAATTTACATTCAACAGAAGAAGTCAATTGTGAAAGCTCAACGTGCTTTTAAAACATTAAAAAATGTGAGAAGTGCGCCTTCTAAGAACGCCATTGAGCGTTTATACGAAAAATGTTCGACTGGTAAGGCTCTTTCTAATCCGAAGAGGCCATATAAAAGTCGACCAAGGCGATCGGCCGAGAATATCGCTGCCGTACGAGCCAGTGTTGAGAGGTCCCAAAGGACATCCCAAAAACGCCGTTCTCATCAGTTGGGCATGGCTCGGTCTACTTTACAACGGATTATTCGCATTGATTTGCATTTGTTTCCGTACAAAATTCAATTGACGCAAAGAATGTTGCCTGTGGAAAAGCCTCGTCGATTGGAATGGGCCCAAAGAGTCATCGAAATGGCCAAAGATGACGAGCAATTTTGGAACAAAATTATCATGTCCGATGAAACCCATTTCACATTGAATGAGACCGTAAATAAACAAAATTGCCGTTTTTACGCCACTGAAAATCCTCAGGAGATTCAAGAAGTGTCTCTTCATGACGAAAAAGTCACAGTTTGGTGCGGCGTTAGTGCGAAAAAGGTCATTGGACCGTTTTTCTTCCAAAATGAAAATGGCCATGCTGTTACCGTCAATCAGGAGCGTTATGGCGACATGATGACCAATTTTGTGATGCCAATTATTCGTCGAAAGCGTATGAGGCAGTTCTGGTTTCAACAAGACGGCGCTCCACCGCACACAAGTCGCATAACAATCGATTTTCTGAAGAATTTGTTTCCGGGCCGTTTGATGTCGAAAAGTGGTGATTTGGACTGGCGACCACGTTCGCCCGATTTGACGCCGCCTGACTTCTTCTTGTGGGGATATTTGCAGTCAAAGGTTTATGTTAACAAGCCAAGGACCGTAGAAGAGCTCAAGGACAACATTCGTGAAGAAATAGCCGCTATTCCGGCCGAAATGTTGGCAAAAACAATGGAAAATGCAGAAAAAAGGGCAGAATACGTCATCAACGCCAGAGGCGGCCATTTGAGAGATAACATATTCAAAAATTGATGTAAACAAATCTACTTGGAACAAATTAAATGATTAACATTGCCAACCGCCACTTTTTTATTTTTTCTTTGATTTTTAAAAAAACTTGGGTCCGTCGAATATGGGCAACCCTGTATACAATATAACTTGCATCAATTTTCTGTCTACTTCTCTGGCCATTTATGCAAGTTTTTACTCAAAAGCCTGTGTCTTCTAAATATTGTCCGATTATAAGGAAAAGGGTCATGCTTTTTCCATGGACAAATTCACTTCCCGGTGTAATTCCGTAATTTCGTGATATTCGGTCATAATTTTATCCCCAGTGGGGTCAGGAAAGCAAAAAAAAAAGTTCTTGGTATATTTTATACTATTTTTGGTCCATTATATTATA
>NW_026888837.1:0-12062 GCF_032173495.1 Musca vetustissima
GGTATTTTTAGGGTTTGGTCACGTTTGCTAACGAAGTGGCTGCAATTTGATATTCCAAGGTTTTTGAGGCCAATAAATGTATATTCAGAAAATTTATAACCATTTTTTGGGATCGACCCTATATAAGGTCCCGTCTTTTTGTATTCCTGGGTTGTTGTGGCAGAAAATTATCAATTCAGGTCGATGTTCACCATTTTCGATATTTTGAAAGTTTCACACGAAAGTTTCCCACCAAAGTGTCTGTAATTTGGCATTACGGACTCTTGAAGGGCCATACAAATCTTTACAGAAAAAGTTTTATATCCCACGTATAAAACTGTCGCGCTCCATTTCTCATATTTTAGAGGTTTTAGTCGCATTTTCCTAACGAAGTGGCTGTAATTAAGTATTTCTGGGTTTTCAAGGCCAATATACATCTATGCTGAAAATTATCAGTATAGATCCCTGTTTTGACATAGACTCCATTTAAAGCTAACTCCCAATTATTGGTAATTTGAAGGATTTGAGCGGGTTCTTATAGGGCGAACAACATCTCTGCAGAATTTTTTTTGATATAGATCTATGTTTTGACATAGCTACCACATAGCCAACAAAGTAGCTCTATTTTAAAAAAAGCGATCATATAAGTGTACCACCCAATTTTCGTAATTTTGAAGGTTTTAGCTGCAATGAAGTAGCATTAGTTTGTTTTTTCCATGTTTTAACATTGTCATATAAATGTCCCGCATGTGGTTGCAATTTGGTTTTAGTCCAATTCACCCACTGTAATTTGTCATTTGGGCTTCTTGTCAGAACTATATCGATATAGGTCAATGTTTTCATGTAACCACTGTAATGATTGTAATTTGACCTTAGGCTTTCTCGTGGCCCACGGGATAGATCGACCAACATTTTAGTATATCCCCCACATAACTGAGCCAAGAACCCCAATGTTCTGGTTTTTGGGCAATTCTGGCATTTTTTGCTGGGCAATTGAAGAGGTAACGATTGTCATGTTGAACATTACCACATGCCGGATAGGAGGAGGCTACACCACCTTGATCTCAGTCGAATTATTACCACATGCCCTTTTGGGAATATGTATAGAATCACTTTCTAAGTCGATTTATGCATATCCGTCCGTCTGTCTGTCTGTCCATATTAAATTGTGCACAAAGTACAGGTCACATTTATGATCCGAATTGGATGAAATTTGGCATAGGTCCCTTATTCGGCCCAAGGACGAACCCTTGAATGACGTGTGTTATGTTTCGATAAAATCGGTTCATATTTATTTTCGTCCGATTTAATGTAAATGGTGTACCAAAGTCCCTATATATCTTTCGATTTGCACGAAATTTGGCACAGCGTACAGAATAAGGTACAGAATGATGTGTGTTAAGTTTCGTGAAAATCGGTTCAGATTTAGATATAGCTCCCATATATATTTCGTCCGATTTTATGTAAATGGTACACCAAAGTCCCTATATATCTTTCGATTTGCACGAAATAAGGCATAGGGTACTGTATTAGATCTACAATAATGTGAGCTATGTTTCGAAAAACCCGGTTCAGATTTATAGCTAGGCCCATTGACACAACGTACTGAAATTAATATTCCTTCGAAAAACCGACGTCTGTTAAGATACATATGTAGAATATACCCAAAGTGGTGGAGGGTATCATATAGTCGGCCCAGTCCGACTTTACTACATTCCTGACTGGTTTTAAATTGGTTTCATTTGATCCAGAGCTGCATCAGGCCAACCCCCGCACACTTCTTCTACTTAATAGTAATTTCTATGTAAAAAAATGATCTAAAGGCTCTATTTTCTACCTCTGGAACTCTCTCTAGATCCTCTAGATCAACTTTTAATAGACTCGGACCAACTGAGGAGCTTGAGAACTACAGCTTCGAGGTAGTGAAAGATTATATTATTATATACCTTGGTACCACCATAAATAAAACTAATGACGACTACGTTGGCTAGGTTATGGATTCCCCATCTCAAAAGGTATATAAAAGCGAGCCAACTGATGATCGAGTGGAAGGCTACATCTCGAAGCATTGTCATTCAATTTGGAAGAGATGCGCATAAGACCGACCCGCCTGGAAATATTTTTTAAGCTCGGCTTATGTTCTGTCACAAGCCAGCTTAGTAAGTAAGTCAAGGCCATCGACCAATTTCGATCGATTTTTGGTATTTCTGAACTAGGATGGAGTAAACGTGGAATGGACCATGAACACATACGAATTTCGATTTCTTTTCTTTGGAGACCCTATTTAAAAACTTGTGAGCAACATCTTATCATAAATCCAAAATTTGTCGTTCTGGGCCCATCAGCGGCTTTCATCCCCTCAAGGAATTTTCCGCCCAAAACCAGGAGCTCGATTTTGTTGCATATTTTTTTCAGTCACTTGAAAATATATTATTCGAAATCATCGAGAGATTCAAGTTCGTGTACAAATATAATTGCAATCACTCCAAGACCAATAATAAATTCCGCCACTCCTTTAATTTAATTAACAAAATCAAATTGTTTTAAGTTCCACAAAAAAAAACATCGTACCAAAAAAAAAAAAATCAGTACAAACAGTTTTTTTTGTGGTTTGATTAGTTCAATAGTGTTTTAGTATTTCTCATTTCACCTCCCCCATCGGGAACATTAACATGGTAAAAAATGTTAAACATGTTCTGTATAATTAAGTGAAATTCCTCAGCCTTCCTTCCCATCCACATAACTATTACAAAAAATAAAAACCAAAAACAAGAAGCCTTTCATTTGTTCAGACCTCCGCTGCAATGGTGATGGTGGTAGTGGTGGTGGTCAGAGAACCATTTCACAGGTAATTTCAATTTGCAGTGCCATCCAGCCGCCAAATTGAAATGAAGCCTTCAATTTCAGGCTACTTAACATGTTTTTGTTTTTCGTTCGATGTTGTTGTTATTGTCGTTACTTGTTTTAATTTTTGGGCAAAAACAAAAAACGTAATTAAATGTAAAACTGTCGAACTGTTGAAGACGAAAACAGCAGCAGCAACAACAACAATAATGAAACCAACAACCAACAAATCGAAAGCAACAACATGAATTTTTCATTCTTTCAAAGAAGTTAACAAGACATGATACTCTACAAAAACACAAAAAATCGGACTACAACAACCACAATTATAAGTGAACAAAAGTAGAGAAACTACAAGAAAAGTTAAACAGTTGAGTAGAACAACAACTACAACAACAACACCACCACCACTGTCATGTTGTTGTTTGTAATGTTGAAAATTTGTTAATTGGAACAAAACGTGCAAATAATTTGAAATTAACTGAACATATTTTTCCATTCATCCAGCTATCCATCCATCCATCGATCCATCTGGTTGGTGGCAAAATGCGGTCTGTGGTGGAGCTGGTGTTGATTTCCCCATTACATTCTATTTAATTTGTTTCTTTTTTTGGAGGGGTTTCGATGCGAATCTAAAGTGAAGGGAATGTCATAAACATTTGGTGATTCCATTCTGCACGTTTTCTCTTTTCGTTTTTCTTTGATGACAAAAAAGAGAACTAATTCAAAGAAAAGAAAATTAAGAAATTTTAAATATTTCAACGATTTTAATCTAATTTGGAACACAAAGTGGGGGTATGTACATTTATTTTATATTTACTTTGTTATAATGTTTCTAAAGCAATAACATGTTTGTGGGAACTTTAATTTGTATCATCTTACATCAAGTGTAGCCATAGACTTGATGGCTTCTGTCAGAACTTTCGTTCCATAAGCCAAGCTTAAAAAAGATTATCAGGCGCGTCAGTTTTTCCAATTTTAAATACCATGTTCGGCAAAGTTCGGTACTTGATCATTCCATCTAATTTGTGCCATTCCCCTTCTGCGTGAACCATCAGCTGGTTCGCTTTTATATGCATTTTGAGCTGGGGCGCTGCAGTCGATTGTATAGCTCATGGTTCATTCAACGGCGACATTCACCATCGACGCAGATCGGCCCACAGATCTTTCGGAGACTTTTTCTCTCAAACACTCCAAGAGATGCCTCATATGCTTGCGCAAGTACACATGCTTCAGATCCATACAACTGTACTGGTAATATCAGCGTTTTGTAGAGTGTGAGCTTGGTGTTGCGAGAGGTGGCCTTACTTTTGAGTTGCTTACTCAGACCATAGTAGCATCTTTTGGCCAACATTATTCTCCTCCGTATTTCACAGCTGATTTTATTAGTTTTGTTTATGGCGGTACCGAAGTATATAAAATCGTTCACTACCTCGAAGCTGTAGTGTTCAAGTTCCACAATTGGTCCGAGTGTAATGGACGTCTTGCACGTTCATACCATCATTATGTCGATGTCATCGGCGTAGGCGAGTAACATATGTTGTTTGGTGTACAGAGTGTCATTTCTGTGCACCTTTGTCTCTCGAATGACCTTTTCCAGCAAGATGTTAAAAATATCACACAATAAACTGTCACCTTGTCTGAATCCTCGTTTGGTATTAAAGGGCTCCGAGAGGACCTTCCTGACCTTAACTGCTGATTTCGTGCCAGTTAAAGTATCCTGTATTAATTTTGCAGGAATACCGAATGCAGACATTGCTTTAAAGACCGCATAACGAATAGGGCTGTCAAATGCGTCGATGTCTCTATGCGTTTTACGTGGGTCTTTTGCAGGATTTGGTGCAGAGTGAATATCTGGTCAATGGTAGATTTTCCAGGCCTAAATCCGCGTTGGTATGGTCCAATAATGTCATTGACCTTTGACTTCAGTCGTTCACGCATCTCGCTCGATAGCACTTTATATGCGATGGGAAGGAGACTTATTCCTCTATAGTCCTGTCTCCTTTTTGATGCACGAGACACAGGATGCTGAGGTTACAATCATTGGGCATGCATTCCTCAAGCATCCTCAAATTGCACAAATCAACTGGTGCATGCTCCTACCAACATCTGACCCCTGGTCTTGAATAGTTCGGCATAGTTCGATGGTAACCCATCGGTACCTGCTGCTTTATTATTCTTCAACCGATTTATTGTTATTCTGACTTCATCTTGGCTAGGTTTTATACACTGTATGCCGTCATCTCTTTTGGTTCTGGGGCATCTTCTTTGCCGCCACTATTTGATACCAGAAGCTTTGTTCCTTCCAAATTCTCACCAAGTTTCCATCTTCATCTCGACAGGAGGATGTGCCTGTACCAAAGCCTTCGTTTTGGTGTTTTACTCGCAGGTAACATTTCCGCTCTTCGTTCTGACTCCTGTACAAGAAAAACGCACACGTTTTTCTTGTACTTTCTGATCGTACCAAGGGTTTCTTGATGGTGGTTTTTGATACCCAAGTGTTCCTTTTGCTGCATTATGTAGGGAGTGGATAATTCTTTGCCATTGTCCTTCTACATTATTATCGGGACAAGGAGTGCCTTCCTCAATCAAGTAGAAAAGTTGAGCGGAGTAGTCTTCTGCTTACTTTTGTGTTTGCAGCTTTTCGACGTGGAGTTACATTAGATTACACCTTTGCTGCTACATTAAGACGGGTGCGAACCTTAGCTGCTACAAGGTGATGGTCCAAATCGATCGAACGTCTAAACCACTGGGTGAGTGCCTTCCGTCTATCACAACATGATCGATTGATTTCTCGTTCTTGATCTGGAGAAAGGTATATCGATATGCGCAATCGAGATGCTTGAATCTGGTGCCAAACTACCATGTTTTTTGCAGCCACGAAGTCAATCAACCTCATGTCGTTGTCATGGCCAGGGCAGCTTCATCTTTGTTTTCCGTCGGAGCATGGGCGCAAATGAGACTGATGTAGAATAACTTCAATTTAATACGGATTATACCAATTCGCAGCCAAATTCATGTCTCGTTTCATGGCAGCTGTAATACCGATTTATTTACTCCAGTCCCTGTCCATCGCATTTCCTGTAGGACAATAATATCGGCTTTGTACTTCTTAAGTACATCCGCCAAAGCAAAAACTGTACTGTTCAACGTGCGCATATTTCAAGTACAGATTCGAAGATTGTGGTCCTTTATAGGTTTGCGGGAATCGATAACACCCATAAACAAACAAACTAATCAAACACAATTTTTTATGAAGCCACAGCAACAGTGAGTCTAGAAATATTCCCAATTATTGAGATATTAATAAATTGTATTTTATTTATTTATTTTTCTATGCGATACATGGTATAACATCAGATACATATTTATACATATAGTGGGTTGTCTTATAGTTTTTATGTGCTTTTGATAACAAAACCCCCACATTAGTTTAACTTATTTATGATTCAACAATAAAACCATGTTTATGCTAATATTTTCTTTAACCAATATTTCTTTTTTCTTCTTCTTTAAATGTTATAATTGTTTTATGATCGTCGTTGATTGCGGAACTATTGATATTTTATTTCTTAATAAAATATTTATCACTACTATTTAGCATAAACATGATGTTTTGTTCCAATTTTTTTCTATGGTTGACACAATTTGGAATTTATGGAAAACAAAACGACATCTCTGATTGGTTGTTTACGAATTTATGTTATGTGGGTATGAACAAAACCAAAACAACAAAAAATGGGCGGAACATGTTCAGCTGTCATGTTTCCAAATGTTTTTGTTGATTATTTAAAAATTATGAAGTTCTTGGAGGAAAGCTGAGTGAGAGAATTATTTTATAGGGGTATTGGTTGGTTGTCGGGTACATTGTTTTTGTTAAAAAAATGTATTTGAAATATATTTAAATTTGTAGTCGGTTGTTGTTGATTTTATGTTTTGTTAAACATTGCTGTAAATCAAATATTAAAAATATTTTTGGGTTTAAACAGGTGTTGGGATGTGCTTAATTTTATGTTTTTTGAATATATTGAAATGTGTTAGCTTTCGCTACTACCTATTTAACTGCGACATAAAATGGAGACCATGGTCTGGTTGGAATTTTTCGTATAGGAAAAAAACCCTTAGAGAATATATAAAGAATAGAAAAGATAAAAAATGGGTGGGAAATTCCATATGGGGACGAAAGCCCTTTGAGAGTATAATAAGTGTTTGGTGGTAAATCTAAATATCATGAAGAAACATTTTTATATGTTTGTATCTATTGTTGGTTATTTTTGAAATGACATGTCTTCAATGAGGATTATTTTTGTAAAACATAATCTCCTTCTATCTAGAGTCCCTGTGCTTCTTTTTCATTGTTACTTTGGCATTCCAGATTTTTGGAAGGCATTTCGACCAGATCTTCCTAACGATTCATGGATGTTGCAAAACTCATATGTGTCCATGTTCTGACTAGCCCCTATATAAAGAACCCATGTTTGATTTTATACCCTTCACCAAACTGTGGTACAGGGTATTATGTCTTTGTGCATATGTTTGTAACAGGCAAAAGGAAACGAGATAGACCCATGGTTCCTTTTGAGAATATGCATAGAATCACTTTTTAAGTCGATTTAAGCATGTCCTTCCGTCAGATTTAGATATAGCTCCCATATATACATATATACATAACTTTCGATTTGCACGAAATTTGACATATCGTACAGAATTGAGCCTAGAATGATGTCTGCCAAGTTTCGAGAAAATCGGGATAGATTTAGATATAGCTCCCATATATAGTTTCGTCCGATTTTATGTAAATGGTGCACCAAAGTTCCTATATATCTTTCGATTGGCACGAAATTTGGCATAACGTACTGAATTGAGCCTAGAATGATTTCTGGTACGTTTCGTGAAAATCGGTCCAGATTTAGATATAGCTCCCATATATAGTTTCGTCCGATTTTATGTAAATGGTGCACCAAATTCCCATATATCTTTCGATTTGCACGAAATTTGGCATAACGTACTGCTGGAATGATGTGTGCTGAGTTTCGATTCTGATCTAGATATATATATTTTCGTCCGATTTAATCTAAATAATGTACAAAGTTCTTATGTTGCATAGTGCCAAGTTTCGTGAAAATCGGCCAAGACTTAGATATAGCTCCCATATATATTTTAGTCCGATTTAATGTAAATGGTGCACCACATGTATCCTTCGATTTGCACAAAATTTGGCATAGCGTTCTGAATTGATGCTGGAATGATGTGTGCTGAGTTTCGTGAAAATCGATTCAGATCTAGATATATTTTCGTCCGATTTAATCTAAATAATGTAAGTAATTGGCGAACCAATATATGGTTGATAGGAACAAAACGTACTAAAATTAGTATAACCTAACCTGTGATAAGTTTCGTTGAAATCGGTTCATATTTGGATATAGCATCCATATATAAGTAAATTGTGCATCAAACTTCACATATTTGTTATATTGACATCAAGAAAGTAATATAGTCGGCCCCGTCCGACTTTATTACCTTCCTTACTGGTTTAACCATCGTTTTGGTATTTCTGGTTTTTGGATTATTTTTTATCATTGACATACAAGGTATTCAGCTTTCTTAAAGGTTGAAATACATTCTTGCAGAAAATTGTTGATATAGGAGTCATCCATACTAATAAAGTGTCTTACTGACTGACGGTCAGACGAAACGTCTGAAGCTGGAATCTTAAAATTTGGGTGTGGGTCACCGAAGCTATCAGATAAGGTTTGGCTTGTGGAAATTCGTGGTATAGAGCTAGAATAGAGCTAGAGCTATGAGGGTCATTGTTGGGGTGTATAAATAAATTTGGAAATTTAATTTTTTAGTATCAGAAAAGTACTAAAATTTGGTACTATTTAGAATATAGTTAAAGTTAACTTTGGAATGTGAATCAAGTAGGGTCGATATAAGGGGGTGGTTTTGAAAATTTTTACTTATGTATACAAAAAACAGTGAGCGGAGCAGTATAGTCGGACGCGGCCGTCCATACGATACCCTACACAACTACCACGGAACTCAAACATTCTGTGGATTTTTATTCCGAGCCTGGGCACCCTTTGCCCGATTAGAAATAAACAGCACCTCTTCCTTACACTGACAGATGTTCCAAATATTACTAATATTCAGTACAGCCATTCTATTTACTTGTCCAGATTGCCTTCACGGTGGTTTGTGTTGTGATGTTCGACTTTCAATTGTGGTCTATAGATCGACCCGAAAAAACACAAAAAATTAAGTTTTTGGTCCAATTCATCCCAAAATTATTATCTGATCATCACCGAAAATTATAGCCGTTGTGCTTGGCCATACCTGCATCCTCATGGAAAATTTAAAAGCGATCAATGCTATATTTCCGCCCTCTAGTGTGGTAATGTGTTACTAAATAATATATGAATACGTAAGAACCTGTAAATATGTTAGTGTAACTCCCACATCCGAGTGCATACGACAATATAATTGGTATCAATTTAAAGGTCAACCACTCCTCTTGAATATACTATCAATTTATCGGGTCTATGTCCTTCTGGAGTAAATATATACGCCCAAGAATACAAATTTTGTAATTTTTCACACAAAAGTCAGGGTCCATTTGACCGGCTAAATATTGACCGATCTTTCTCAAAACAGGCATGCTTATTCTTTAGCTCGATACCCTTCTCGATGTTAAGAACATAATTGTGGCGTCTGCAGCGACCAGAAAATCAGACAAAAATAAAGTTTTTGGTCCATTTCATCCCCTAAACATTAACCGATCTTTACCAAAAAAATAGGCGTCTTCATTGGCCATTATATTGGCCGTAATATCTCGACTAGCTGAGTCGATGTAGACATGTGTGTCCGTCCGTCTGTCCATTATAATTTGTAAACACGCTACAGGCCACAGTTATGGACCAATCGTCACTAAATTTTACATGTAGGATGGGTTGTGGCCAATGAAAACCCATAATGTTTGGACCAAAAATCTTTTTGTCTGTTTTTTTTTTATCGAGAAATTAATTTTTGATCTTTATTTTTACCTATGACTACTTCTGAAAAAATTATAACTTTTTCGGTAAAATTGATAAAAAAATCGAATTTTGAATCAAAATGATGTTATAAGGAAAATAGATATACAGAATTGTCCATGGGGCTGGCTTTAATCGAATTTTTCGGCTCCATACAAATTAGCGCGCCCTAATGTCTACTTATTCTGATATTGTATAGTATTTCCATTACCACAATAGAATGCGGAAATGTAGCGCTGATGTCTAGGAAACTTTACATGAGGTTCTGGTTATGGTCAAGGGCGACTCCTATAATTTTAGATGATGATCAAATGATATTTCGGAGATGAAATCGACCAAAACCTTTTCTTTTTGTTTGGTTCTTGACGCCATAATAATGAAGATCAATGTTTTGCGGGTCAAATGAACCAAACATTTGTGGGTAAAATAACATTTTGGAGCGCATTTTTACTTCGGGAACACATAATTCGAAAAAATACCACAGAGGATCTTTTATCCTCTAATTGGTAAATAGAGTGCAACCAGCACGAAATATTACCCAGATTCGGAATACAGATTCGCAGAAACTAAGAGTTCACTGGTTTTATTTACATTCGGCCCTGTGACACTAAAATGGACTCAAATAATTATGTCCCATTGGTATTGTTCCATGATATATATATAAAATCCTGCAGAAACCTCCATGTAAATCTATGGAATGTAACTGAAATCATAACCAATTTTAAAGCAACCCAAAGCACCTCTAACTTCCTGTGGTTACGCAAATAAACCCAAAACGCTTATCAGTTAAAGTTGTAGTTGTCAAAGTATATTTTTCTGTGGTGTTTGGGTGCCGTGGCATTTGCCTAAATGTGAAACGATTTATTTTTAAATCATGTTCGGCTAATACGCTCTACTCTCCACACACACACCATATATGCGATCGCTTGCAGAGGCAACTAACCAAAAATATCAGCAGCAATAATTCACTTACACTTGCCACATAATTGCCAACACCTTTGGAATTTAACATAGATTTCGCGACTAAATCGAACTGCCACAAATTTATTCAATTCAGTTAGTGGTGTTGTTATTGTTGTTGAAGAAAATCTCAAGATTTGAATCTCAGAAAAAAGGCTGTTGTAGAGACTAGAGTGGTGGTTGTTGCTGTCAATATTCCCAAGTGGCAAAACCGAAATTCCATGACAAATGGAGGAGTCGCTTAGAAGGCCATAGATTATAGAGCGGCAGCTGAGGCATCCTATTTTTATAGCTCCATATCAAAAGCTACAACTAGTAACCTGTGAGTATGGAACAGTATCTTGTTTGTCTGTCGGTTGCGTTTTATATTTTGTGTCAACAACAGCAACAACAAAAACACCACCAACAACAAAAGAAACATCAATGCAAAACAGTCTTCGACGATATCTCGACTCGTCGATTCCCTCGACATTTGTAAGAAAGTATGAGTGTGTGTATATGCGTGTGTGTTGCTTTGTGATTTGTAAAGTGATGTTGTTGAGCAACAAAACGAACAACAGTTGCTGCATTTTGTTGCACGCTTTCTTGTAGTTGTTCGGTTCGCTTCGGTGCGACACGCGATCTTCAAGTTTCATATTAATTTTGTTTTGCGTTTTACAAGCCTGGCATCGATGTTTGTTGTCGAAACGCAATCCTTTGCGTTCAGAAGAAATCTCTTCGACAGGGAAACAAAAAAAAAACATTGTTCGCCATCAAGGAAGAACCTGTGTAGCCTGTGGTGCAGTGTGTGCAGTGCACTGTATTTGCATCGTGTGTACATGTTGAATGCTGCTGATGACACAGTTTGCGTTTACAATCAGATAAAAAAGTCCTCCAGTGCATGCGATTAGGATTTTTTAATTAAAATATTTTTTTCACTACACTTCACTACCGATGATGTTGCTGCTTCTTCGACGTCGTAGTCTGCAGCGTTTCTTTATAATCCCTTTAAGATTTTTTGGATTATTTGAAATATTTTAGCAGTCAGAGAATTTATTTTGAGAAGAGATTTTTAACAATTATTTAAAGGATGAAGGGGAACATGGATAAATTGCAAGGCCGAACTTCAATGCTTACAAGCATGAAGAGAACGATGTGATTAAATGATGTCCAACTAACGTGAACTTTCCATACCCTCCTACAAGCTACGCATTCATAATACCTAAACTCGGTAGGAACGTCTATATGAGGACTATGTCACTAAAAGGT
>NW_026888838.1:0-11977 GCF_032173495.1 Musca vetustissima
TATGACGGCACAGCTTTTTTTTAAATTTGGCGACTTTTTGTACCAGAACGAACTAGAACTACGTTTATTATTTATAGTAGCTGCTTAAAAAATAAGTTAAAAAAATTTCTTTACACAATAAAAATTCTTTCAGAATGAGGTCATTTCGAACGATTTTAGGCAATATAGGTATATACAAAATTCCAGTCTTTCTAGTTTTAAATCAATCAGGACCTAATTCAGTACTCTGTGCAAAATTGTTCTCAATCCGACAAATATTGGGAGTTTGGTGAATCATTTACATAAAATCGGACGAGGGAGCTATGTGTAAATCTCAACCGATTTCAATAAAACGTTACGTACATCAACCTGCTCCAATTTTCATACGCTGTGCTAAATGTTGTCTCAATCAGACAAAACGTGGTAGTTTCGCTCTCAATCGCATTTTGTCTCAATCGAACATATTTTGGCAGCAGGGTGAACCATTTACATAAAATCGAACGAACTATTTACAAAACTACGCTAACATCAAACAGTATCTAATCCAATACTCTGTGCAAAATGTTGTCTTAGTCGGACAAATATTGGGAAGTTGGTGCATCATTTACATAAAATCGGATAAAAAACAGTAAGCAATGTAGTAAAGCCGGACGGGGCCGACCGATTTAAACCGATTTCATCGAAACTTGTCACAAGTTAGGTTACACTTATTTCAGTATATTTTGTGCATTCGGCCACATTTTGAGTTCTTCATTTACTTATAAATCCAAATTTTGTTGAAATCAAAGGATATATTGGGACCTTGGTGCACCATTTACATAAAATCGAACGAAAATATATATGGGAGCTATATCTATCGTCCTTGAGCCAAACAAATGAGCTGTTCCAAATTTCATCCAATTCGGATCATAAGTGCGACCTGTACTTTGTTTACAATTTAACATGGACAGAGAGACGGACATTCATAAATCGACTTAAAAAGTGATTCTATGCATATTCTCAAAAGGAACCATGTGTCTATCTCGTTTCCTTATGCCTGTATACAAACATATGAACAAAGACATAATACCCTGTACCACAGAGTGGTGAAGGGTATAAAGATATATGGAAGCAAACCTATATCTGAACTGAATTTCACAACAATACGCTGTTCAAAATTTTATTTCAATCGGACACCATTTACATGGAATCAGACGGAATTATTTATAGGAACTGTACCTAAATCTGACCCAATTTTAATAAGGTTCGTCCTTGGGCCAAAAAATGACTTGTTGCAAAATTTGTACTTTGTTTAAAATATAGCATCAACAAACGGACCGGCCAAAGTTTGTAACAGGCAAACGAAACATGCTTGCTTTTGAAAATATGCATATAATCACTTTCTAAGTCGATTTATGCATGTCCGTCCGTCCGCTGTTGGTGTTAAATTGTAAACATTTGTGGACTTTATACTATGTTTCTTTTTCCTTTGTTTATAGGAATTTACAAACAAAGGAAATTTAATTTGCTACCGAAATAAAAATCTCTTGCATAGTGCGATGGCATGGCATTTTAACTGTTACAAAACACACAAGGGACCTTAAAAGAAAATTACCATCAACATCATTATCGTCTTCTGCATTATCGTTATTATCATTATCAATGTCATTTAGAAGTGTTCTCGTTATAATTAGTACTTACAAAACACAAGTAGGCGCACAACAACAGCAACATCACACCCAACTTCACTCATACACCCTCAAATGTGGGCGGTGGTAACAATGTTTTATTTGAGGTATTAGTGACAACATGTCCTGTTGTCTCCCAAGTGTCAAAGCCATTTGCCACCAGGTGTTAACCCCTCATCAAGTGTCAGGGTTTAATGCTTATTTTTACAACGCAGCTACAAACGAACAGCTTTGAGGTGTAGAAATCTTAAAGATGTTCACAGTGTCGACTGAGTGAATGACTGACATGCTTCACATATCATTTTAAATTCAAACAATATGCGTACGTAGATAGTGAAGCATTTTATATTTCATTAAAAAAAAAACAAGTCGTGTGTAATAGCTTAACATTTTTTTCTTTTAATAAGAATAATACGTAAAACCTTTTGATATTCCATAGATAGTCAATGTAGAAAAACCAGTAAGTAAAGATAAAAAAGTCGGGCTATAAGATTCCGTACACTTTGGGTATGTGCAAGTGATCCTCCTACGATTCTTATTGTATGAGAGCAATATGTAAATGTGGAGCGTGGAAAGGTAGTAAATCTTCCAACTAAAAATTATCAGTATTGATCCACTTTTTTAGGATAGCCCCCGTGTAACGCTACACACCAGGGATGGTCCGTGTGACGAATTTTTAGGTTTTCGACTGTCAAAAAGGTGTAAACGTCGAAAACGTCATATACCTGTATAAAATGTAATAAATGTAGTAAACGTCATTTATTTGAATATTATTACCATATACAGTTATTTTCATGAATATATATTATTTTTACATATATCTGACTATTCCTTACTATAACTGATAAAAAAATTCTTAACATTTTGGAAAAGAAAATATTGAAATTTTATACGGATTTAAGTAAAGCATACGTAATTTCCAAATTGATTAAGGGAAATAGCTATTTTGTCAAAAACCTAATGGTTTTGGTTAGGTTTCCGACGTTTCTGACGTATGTATTATACTTCGGAAATGTATGTAATTTACGTCACTGTTTCTGACGGACCATCTCTGCTACACACCAAAATCGGTATTTTGGGATCTTGAGCACGTATTTGAACCAATTTGGGAGAAATTTAATATTTCGGATTCTCATTGAGTAGGAAATTCCCTACCAAAAACTATCAACTTTGACCCCTGTTTCTGGGGCTACCCTACCAAATATAATGGTAACCCTCATATTTCGAAATTTTGGCGATTTTGTGCACGTTTTTTAACTGAATTGACAATATTTTCATTTCTAAAGTCCTCATGGAGTTTCAAATCTTGCTACAGAAAATAAAAACTTTATAGGAGACGCTACATCCCCATTTTTCTTTCAAGCCTCATAACATTTTTATACCCTTCACCACACTGTGGTACAGGGTATTATGTCTTTGTGCATATGTTTGTAACAGACAAAAGGAAACGAGATAGACACATGGTTCCTTTTGAGAATATGCATAGAATCACTTTCTAAGTCGATTTTTGCATGTCCGTCCGTCCGTCCGTCTGTCTGTCTGTCCATGTTAAATTGTAAACAAAGTACAGGTCGCATTTATGATCCGAATTGGATAAAATTTAGCATAGGTCACTTATTCGGCCCAAGGACGAACCCTATTGAAATTGGGAAAAATCGGTTCAGATTTAGATATAGCTCCCATATATATATTTAACCGATTTAATGTAAACGGTCTCTATATATCTTTCGATTTGCACGAAATTTGGTACAGCCTAATCATTTAGGTCTAGAATGATGTCTGCCAAGTTTCGTGAAAATCGGTCCAAATTTAGATATAGCTCCCATATATAGTTTCGTCCGATTTCATGTAAATGGTGCCCCAAAGTCCCTATATATCTTTTGATTTGCACGAAATTTGGTATAACGTGCTGAATTAAGCCTAGAGTGATGTATGCCAAGTTTGGAGAAAATCGGTCCAGATTTAGATATAGCTCCCATATATAGTTTCGTCCGATTTCATGTAAATGTTGCCCCAAAGTCCCTATATATCTTTCGATTTGCACGAAATTTGGTACAGCTTAATCATTTAGGTCTAGAATGATGTCTGCCAAGTTTCGTGAAAATCGGTCCAGATTTAGATAATGCTCCCATATATAGTTTCGTCCGATTTCATGTAAATAGTGCACAAAGTCCCTATATATCTTCTGATTTGCACGAAATTTGGTATAACGTGCTGAATTAAGTCTAGAGTGATGTATGCCAAGTTTGGAGAAAATCGGTCCAGATTTAGATATAGCTCCCATATATAGTTTCGTCCGATTTCATGTAAATGGTGCCCCAAAGTCCCTATATATCTTTCGATTTGCACGAAATTTGGTACAGCCTAATCATTTAGGTCTAGAATGATGTCTGCCAAGTATCGTGAAAATCGGTCCAGATTTAGATATAGCTCCCATATATAGTTTCGTCCGATTTCATGTAAATAGTGCCCAAAGTCCCTATATATCTTCTGATTTGCACGAAATTTGGCATAACGTACTGAATTAAGCCTAGAGGGATGTCTGCCAAGTTTGGAGAAAATCGGTCCAGATTTAGATATAGCTCCCATATATAGTTTCGTCCGATTTGATGTAAATGGTCCACCAAAGTCGCTAAATATCTTCCGATTTGCACGAATTTTGGCATAACGTACTGAATTGAGTCTAGAATGATGTCTGCCAAGTTTCGTGAAAATAGGTCAAGATTTAGATATAGCTCCCATATACAATTTCGTCCGATTTCATGTAAATGGTGCACCAAAGTCCCTATATATCCTTCGATTTGCACGAAATTTGGCATAACGTACTTAATTGAGCCTAGAATGATGTCTGCCAAGTTTCGTGAAAATCGGTCCAGATTTAGATATAGCTCCCTTTTATTATAGATTGATTTTAAGTAATTGACGTACTAAGGAACCAATTGGAACAAAACGTTCTGAAAGTTGTATAACCTAACCTGTGACAAGTTTGTTTGAAATCGCTCAATATTTGGATAGAGCTTCCATATATATTTTCGCCCGATTTCAAGTAAATTGGGCATCAAACTCCTCATGTTAGTCAGATTGACATCAAATTTTGCACAACTTAAAAAATTGAGCATAGAATTACCTAGTTGCGTTTTCTAGAAGTGCAGACATATCCCAACGGATGACCTATGTATATTTGTTTGAAGTCGATTGACATACTTTATGGATAGATCTAGGTAGATTCACATTTAGATAAATATCACATTTTTTTTCATCCAATTTTATGTTATAGTCCTGCTTAATATACCCATTGTGGTGAAGGGTATCATATAGTCGGCCCCGTCCGACTTTACTACTTTCCTTACTGGTTTATTTTATAATTTTTGGTTTCTTATAAATTTTAACTAATAGGTTCATATGTAACCTTTACAATGAATATACATATGACATACTTTAAGTTTGATATAAACATTTTATTGCTGTTTTAAAGGAGAAAGTCAAAGTGGTCAAAGCTTTGAACAAGGCTTGACATTTTTGAACGACTTGGTTTTTTACAGTGTTTATGTTAAAATATAAATGTATTTTATTCAAACATATCAGAAATGCATTTATTTATTAAAAAATATATACAAAAATATTCGAAAATTAAAAAATTCAGATCAAAATTTATTAAAACATAAAATGATATAAAAACAAAAATTAGTATGGTGAAAAAAACAGTTAATTTCGTAGTCTTATTACCCCATTTCAAATTTTGAGAAATCGAAGCCAAAAGTTAAAAACACCGCTTTTTATTCGAATTTAATGGGCATGTTCAAAGGTGCCCCACTCGTGGCATTTTACGGAAATGTATAATAACTTTTTTTAATAAATATATATGAAAGAAATGACATTAGTTATGTTTGAAATGAATATTGGAATGCAAAAAAAAATTGTTTAACGAAAGAAAACTTTCACAGAATTCTTCCTGCGCCTTTACAACCAAAAGAATAAAAGTTTACAATTACACTGCGAAAACATGGTCACCCATGTACAATTTGTCGACAACTGAAAAAGCTAGCCAAAGTGGTTTACGCAGATAAAGAACAAGATTGTCATATACAAAAATGTGGTAGCGGGTCGGATAAAACTGAAACCAAGATTTTATGAGTGCTGTTCAAAGGTGCCCCCGTTCAAAAGGTGCCCCCTCTCCCCTATATATCAAAAATCATTCAAAATTTATATATATATATATATATATATATATATCTTATAAGTGCGAATTGACTTGTTTTTAATTTTAATCATATTCTTAAGCCTATTCTGCTCTCCCAATATTAGTCGACTCTGATTTTTTTGCCCATACAAACATTATTTTAAATAATAGTAAAGATGTAAGCAACATTCAGCTTCAAATTTTCTTTCGGCCAATCGGTAAAGTACATCAAATTCAATGTCATTTTCTACAGAATTAAACGCTTTTTCACATAAATACTTTTTAACCCATTGTGGCGGATCTACTATTCTGTGGTTCGTAACAAATGCCATTTCATTTTTATACCCTTTACCATACTGTGATATTATGTCTTTGTGTATATGTCTGTAACAGGAAAAAGGAAACGAGATAGACCCATGGTTCCTTTTGAGCATATGTCCGTTTGTCCGCCCGTCGGTCTGTCCATGTTAAATTGTAAACAAAGTGCAAGTCGCATTTATTGTCCGAATGAGCTAAAATTTGGCACAGATCATTTATTTGCACCAAGGAAGTACCCTGTTGAAATTAGAGAACATCGGTTCAGATTTAGATATAACTGCCGATTTTAGTAAATTGTGCCCCAAAGAGTCAAATTTAAGACGATTGGCACAATGCACTGAAGCTGGGATACCCTAACGTGTGCTATGATTTATTGAAATCGGTTCAGCTTTAAATATAGCTCCCATATATATTTTCGTCTGATTTTTAGCAAATGGTGCACCAAAAAGTAAAATTTAGGCTGATTGACATGTAATTTTGCACAACGTACTGAAGTTAGAGTAGCCGAATGTGCGCCATGATTTATTTAAATCCGTTCAGATTTTGATATAGTTCCCATGTATATTTTCGTCCGATTTAAATAAAATGTACACCAAAGAGTCAAATCTAAGACAATTGGCACAACGTACTAACGTTAGTATAGCCTAACATGTGTCAGGTTTGATTGAAATCGATGTTAATTTAGATCTAGCTTCCATTTATATTTATAAGAGTTTAAGTGTGCCAACGTATCGAAATGGATCTACAATAACGTCTGGTGAGTTTGAACGAAATTGGTTCATTTGGATTTAAATATAGCTCCCATATATATTTTCGTTCGGATGGTGCACCAAACCTTAATGTTTGTTTGATTGACATCAAAAAGTGGACCGATATTTATAATTTTTAGTGGGGACATTTGATACCCAATAAGAGTCCATATTTCTAAATTTCAGTGAATTTGCCTTAAATAGGGCGCTTAAGAAACCCAAGGGGTACCCTTATATGGGGGCTATGCCTAAACGCGGAACGATATAGCTCATCTTCGAACTTGACCTGTCTGCAAACAAAAGACAATTCTTCGCAAAATTTCGGTGATCTATCTCAATTAGTTTGGAGGCTAGAGTTATTAGCAGACATACATCGTCATATCAAGAATATATATACTTTCTAGCGTCGGAAATGATTATTTTGATGAGTTATCAACTGAAAAACAAACGTGATATACCCTCCATACCATGGTGGAGGGAATAAAATGGTACAAATAAACACGGTTATTGATCGTAGGGTTAAGTCGGTTTAAATATAGACACAGATCACATATTTAATTTAGTCCAATTTCTGTCTATGGTCCTTAAAAACTGCAAGGTCTGTTAGGATGCATCTCTTTAATATATGTACTAAAAGTGGTAAAGGGTATCATATAGTCGGCCCCGTCTGACTTTACTACTTTCCTTACTGGTTATTTACTTACAGTAACACAGTAATTGTTTATTGGCTTATTGGAATTATTTTTTTTTTCAGAGCTATACTTATACTGGATTTTCTGCCACACCAATATAATAATGAGATCACACAAATATTTCGTAAATCCCCTGCAATCAGTTAAACACTTTTCCATAAGTAATTCATTTTAACAACAACAACTACTACTACTTTTACTGCTCACTATCCCCAAGAAAATAATTGAAAAGGAAAGAAAACATATTCAATATCCTTTTGGTCGCTTATGCCAGCACCCCATTTGTTTGGCAAATCAAGTAAATCCAAAAGTTCTGCATGTCATCAGTGATATAATCTATATTCAATTACTTAATCTGCCACTCACAAGAGTAATTTCGAGATTTGCCAATCAAATACTTTTATAAAGCATGTAACCCCCGCACTCACATATACACACGTACCGAGACACACTCAACCAAATCACTGTCACTAATCCTTTTTGAAGGGTAACATCATAAGAATATGGTCAGCCAATCCTGCGTCGGTTACCATCCGTCCCAACCACAAAGCAAGCTGAACATTATATAATGTCCCTTTTCTAAGATCCTACATTGTAACATGTGTATCAACACATTTGCTGTTGATGTTTGTATAAATATTTGATATCATGTTCAAATTGTTTATCCCCTTTCTTGCGGACGGAGCTATTGCCGGAATGAGGCACAAAGACGTTTGTTTGCTGTTGGCCATTGTTCAACCTAGTGCTTATCCTAATGGTGTCCATTCGTATAGTCAGAGTCATTCACTGAATTGTTGGTTGGTGTCTTAAGGACGGACATGACCAAATAACAGAAATTAACGTTTACTTCTTCTTCAAATGGCCTGGCTGAGACATTTTAACTTGGGCACGTTTTGTAAACAAATTAAATTACACTTTTTGACCTTTTCGTTCTTATTTTTTTTCGGCTAGTGTTTGAAGACAACATTTGTCATATTCCAGTCCGCATCCATTTATTCTTTATTTGCTCGATTTTCTTGTTAAGTTGTAGTAGTTTTATTTTATTTGGATCTTAGCAGAAGAAATTGATTATAAACTACTTGATCCCAATTTAATAGAGAAAATCTCCTTCGCCTATGGATTTTGTGGTTATGCTCTTTTACGATAATGGGATTTGTTATATATTTATCAATACATGCATACATATGTCCATATGTGACGATAATGGAGGGGATGTCAACTGTTATTGTTTTATTATAAAGCAATTGTATAGTGGAACATAACAAATTCTAGTATAAATTTCTTACTTTATAATGAAGTTACACAAGGAAATCTTAAAACACAGGATTTTTTGTGAAATATTTAGCATTGACATGAAAAATTTTAATTTTAATAGTAATAAAATTGACTAAGTCCTATTTTTCTAATTTATTGGTAACTAAATGAAGGGTGCCTTGCTTTATAATGATGGTATTGAACTCAAAGTAACTGTCCGACTTTACTACTAAATAAGTAACCCACTAATCGAAGTGATATCTGAAGAACGTTGTAAAATGTATGTACTATTATACTGTCTATAATAGCAAGGGGGTATATTAAGGTCGTATTTTAGTTTGTACCTTGATAAGCGTAAAATTCTATGACTAAATAGACATGTCCAAAAAATCGTTTGTCTGTTGTAATTACTCTAGCTTCAAACTTAATTCAAACATATCGTCAACATTTGCCCAAAGTTGACTTTTTTCTGCTGCAGATCGATTTCGAACATGGACAATTCACATTTAGGCATATCCCCAATATAATGGACAACCAATCTTCGAACTCATTATACCCTCCACCATAAGATGGAGTATATATTAAATTTTGTCATTCCCTTTTGCCTCGAAATATTTACCGGTATGCCCATGTTCAGATTTTGCTATAGCTCCCATATATATCTTCGTCCGATCTTCAGATTGAGATATTGTTACGAATATAACTTTAGATTTAAGTTAATTTAGATGAATTCCGTTAATTTAAGAATTTGAATTGTAACGTAAATTTCTACTACGCAGTTTATTTGAATAACTTCACAACAACAACCACTGTATAGATTTTTCTACATCCTTCCATTTCCTCTTTCATTTTCTATTTTGTTATTGTCGTACAATTCTTGTTAAACGTCATTCCTCTTTCTTTGTTATTCCCTCGCCTGTATATGTGTTGTTGTTATTCCTCTTTCTTTGTTATTCCCTCGCCTGTATATGTGTTGTTATTGTAAGTTTGTTTACTCAAGTTTGTTGTTGTTATTGTTCACTCAGTAAGTTTGTTGTTGTTATTGTTACTCAATGTGTTTGTTGCATTGGTAGATTGTTCGTGATCTAGGTGTTACCAGATCGTCTAGAAACTTCTGTAGCGACAGGCAGGGCTCATATAAATAGAGGGAATGGAAAGGCAGTGAGTCAGTTGTGAATCAGATCGCGAATTGAAACCGTCGTGTAAAGTAAAGTGCAAAGTAAAGTTGTGTGAATAAAATCATTGTAATAATCGTAATCCGGAAGAACCTGCGTTTTATTTGGTACGAATTGTATCGGGAAATAAAACAACGTCTACACGGGATTAACTAAAATCCAAGAACGTAACAATTGGTGTCAGAAGTGGGATTACGATAATACTACGATGAAGTTTAAGGATCTACGAGTGGAAGACTTGAAGAAGGAGCTGAATAAATTGGAATTGTCCTCTACTGGCAACAAGGCTGAGCTACAAAAACGTCTGTTGGATGAGTTCGAGCGCCGTGGTATGAACATCGATACATATGAGTTTGACAGTAAGGATGAAGTGGATTTATCGGAAATGGGCGAATCCAACGGTGGGGAAGTCTCGTCAGTAGCTGCCAGGGGTGACGATTTCAGAGAAATGCTGGCTAAAATGTTCGAAGAGAATTCCAGAAACACGAGACGAATGTTCGAAGAGAATTCCAGAAAGTCAGAAGAAAACTCGAGACGAATGTTCGAAGAGAATTCCAGAAAGTTAGATGAACTCAAGGCGGAGAATTGTAGAATGTTTGACGAAAATTCGAGAATAATGAACGAGAAACTCGAGAAAATTACAGAAGTTATTGGAAGGAGAGTGGAAACCGTGGAGGTCCAAATTAAAGAGTTGGATAAGAAAGTGCAGTCGGTCGACGAGAAGATTCTGTCTGTGGATGAGAAATTTCTGGCCCACGACCACAGGTTTACGAATCTGGAGAAGAAAATTTCGGAACTGGAAATTAAAGGTGGTCCGGTGCGAGTTCCTGATAACGCACTAAAAATCAAACCTCCTGTATTCGACGGCTCTACGTCATTCAATGTTTTCAAGTTACAGTTCGAGACAGTGGCTTCTAGAAATTCGTGGAACGACAGCGACAAAGCGGTTGCACTACTTCTGGCATTGAAGGGCAGTGCTGCTGATGTTATACAGAGTATTCCTGTCGCTTCTAGGAACAACTATGAAGATGTTATTGCTGCACTGGAACGTAAGTACGGTGGCGAACATAAACAAAACATCTACCTTATGGAACTAAGGGGAAAAGTACAGAGGGCAAACGAGACGCTACAAGACTTTGCAGCTGAGGTGGAACGTTTGGTGCTAATGGCGTATCCAGGAGAGAATCACCCATTGCTGGACCGTATGAAAATCGAAACCTTTGTGAATGGCATACGTGACCCTGAGATTAAATGTGCAACATATGCGTCACCAAAAGCGTCGTTTGCCGAAACTGTGTCGTTTGCCCTTGCCCAAGAGACGGCAAGAATAATTGTTAAGCCCCAGACCCACAAGATTCGCCAACATATTGCGCGCGAATGCAGAGCTAAGCGCAGGTCATCGTCACCACCTCCAACGAAAGATGGTAGACGAATGGCTCAACAGTCCACCAATGAGTCACCGTTAAACTAAATCGAGCCAGTCCAGCGGGGCATGAACTGGCTCCCATCGACGATGGCCCCACAATCTCCATAGCAATAGTACAACAGAAAAGTCACAACCTAACAACAACTGGGTACATCAATGGTGACAAGCGAGTTCTGACGTTAGATACTGGCGCATCAAAGTCCATCATAAGATCAGATCTGGTAAAGGGAAACATAACGCAACTTAATGGAGTCAGACTGCGCACAGCAACGGGGGAGCCCGCGGCCGTACACGGCAAGATTACCCTGAGACTAACTATTGCCAATAAATCGGTGAATTACGATTTTATAGTTGCCGATATCGTAGACGAAGTGATAATAGGCGCAGATTTTATGATTGCCTTCGGTATCAATCTGGATATGAAAGAGCGTGTGATGACCTGGTCTAACGTCGAAATTCCGTTAAACGTGGGCTACGATGAAAGTACACCCATTAGACGTCTGACTACGGACCATCCAGAGATAATACCGCCCTGTG
>NW_026888839.1:0-11792 GCF_032173495.1 Musca vetustissima
AGTGGACCAATATTGTTAATTTTTAATACGATTCAATCTACCAAATAAAACAAATTACAACTGACTATATTTGAAAACGTGCCCAAACCACCACAGCATTAAAATTATGCGAATATAAAATTACAGGTAAATATCGGATATTATGGGATACTGTTATATGAGGGCTAACGGAATTCTAAGCAATTCTGTTTAATATTGGGGCTAATATAAAATGTGAACCAATATTGAACTTTTTCAGAAACAAATATCTTATGATATAAAGGATATAAAGGAAAACCCTCCACAGTTTAATATATAGCTTTAAAATTGGTACATAGATTAAATTTTAAAGCTATATATTAAACTGTGGAGGGTATAAAAAGCTAACTTAATATTGGTTTTCCTTTATATGGAAGCCTTATAAATATATTGGGAAATATTTAAGGAAATCCAAAACATATATGTACATTAAAATTTATTACATTTAAGTTTATGTTCCACGAATTCAATTGTTAAAAAACTATATCCACCGAAACTTGAGAAGACAGATATAGCAACAAAACTCGCTCATAACCATTTACTATTAGATATTCAGTACCGTAATGTTACTTTATGCGAGTTCTGATAAAGGTATTACAAACGATCTGTAAAAACAAACATAAAATGCCGAAAATTATACATCAACAATATTGCTAAAGCAAGACAAAGTTTGCCGGGCCAGCATAGCTCCTGTATAAGGGTACTCGGTATTTTGAGGTCATTGAGCGAGTTTTTCAACCTAATTTGTTTGTTATTTGGTATGTTGTAGTCGCATATAGCAAAAATCTCCTTACTAAAAATTATTAATATTCGCCACATTTTATGGGGTACAGGGTGTTATGTCTTTGTGCATATGTTTGTAACAGGCAAAGGAAACGAGATAGACACATGATTACTTTTGAGAATATGCATTGAATCACTTTCTAAGTCGATTTATGTTTAATTGTAAATAAAGTACAGGTCACATTTATGATCCGAATTGGATGAAATTTGGCAGAAGAACGAACCTTATTGATATTGGAAAAAAAGGGAATAGATTTAGATATGGCTCCCATATATATTTTCGTCCGATTTATTGTAAATGGTGTACCAAAGTACCTATATATCTTTCGATAGAATGTGTGCTAAGTTTTGTGAAAATCGATTCAGATTTAGATATAGCTCCCATATATTTTTTCGTCAGATTTAATTTAAATGGTGCACCAAAGTCCCTATATATCTTTCGATTTGCTCTTGCATAGCGTAATGAATTGAGTGTAGAATGATGTGTACTAAGATTCGTAAAAATCGGTTCAGATTTAAATATAGCTTCCATATATTTTTTCTTAATTTGATGTAAATTGTGCATTAAAGATCAAAGTTTAGTCGATTGCCACAAAATTTTGTACAATGTACTCAAGTTATTATACACTTATTATACACGACTCAAAGCTACGGCGATTGACACAACATTTTGCAAAACTTAATGAAGTTAATGGAAATTAATCTCTGGAAAAATTTCGTTGAAATCAGTTTAGATTGAGATATAGCTATATATATAATATTTTCCTCAGATTTAAGGTAAATGATGCACCAAAGATCCAAAATTATGCCAATTGGCGCAAAATTTTGCACAACGTACTGAAGTTACTGTAGTATTACGTGTGTAATGCTTTGTTAAAATCGGTTAAGTAAATGGTGCGCCAAACTTCTCATGTTTATTAGATTAACATGCAATTTTGAGCATAGAATGACATAATTGCGTTTTGTTCTTACTTATTTCCGAGCGACCTTTTTGTTAATTGGGCTCCAGATATTCGACGGTGTCCGATTGATATATGCTTTTAATCGATTTAAATAGTGTTGGCGCATTGTAACAATGTATTGATCTAAGTCGGTTCATGTCATTGGTCCTTCAAAAATTCGACTTCTTCTAGGATGCATCTATTTAATATACCTACAGTGGTGAAGGAAATCACATAGTCGGCCCAGACCGACTTTACTACTTTTCTTACTGGGTTTGGTTTAAAGTTGGAGGAATACAATTCTCTTGCGTGAAGTGATGGGTATTGATGTGGGGATCAACTTCTTAAACTATGATATTTTTCTGCACTTAATGGAACCCCCATTCTCGATTTTTTATGTTTAAGCTTTTAAATGGGCCGGTAAATGAATACCAATGCTTGTTAAGGTTTGTATCTTTGCACATATATATTTGAATATTAACAAGTGAAAAAGCGGCCGGGCCGAACTTTGGATACCCTCCACCATAGATATATTGACAGATACTTGAAATGAAAATATAGGGAACATAACCAAAAGTGGACCTATACCGACAGTTTTATAAACCGATTATGTAAATCATAATGTGCACCAAATACAAATTTCAGCTAATGGCTAATGGGGGTGTATACACTTTGATACAGTTAAAATGTGCCTCATCGAAATTTTGGTTCTAGACCCCATGTTTCTTTGGACCAATTGCGTTTCAGAAAATTTTGATTTCTTCCAAACTTAGTTCAAGTTCGAAAATGGGGAATATCGGTCCACTCCTTCAGTTACGTCTAACACAGGGGCTAGGCCTAGGCCTAAATGCGCGGAACAAATCGGATATCTATTCCAATATAAACCAGTAAGGAGAGTAGTAAAGACGGACGGGGCCGTCTATGTGATACCCTTCACCACTTTGGGTATATTCAACAGATGGAATGCTAACAGACGTCGCATTTTTGAAGGATCATTAACATTAAATTAAACATGTCATTCTGGAACCTATACTAACTTTTGGTCAGATATAGAGCTGCTTCTTACAATGGGACAAGATTATGTAAATAAATTTAAAGCAAAATATCGAAATCTAAACCGATTTCATCGAAATTTGTCACATGTTAGGTTACACTTATTTCAATATGTTTTGTGCGTTTGGCAAATCCAAATCAAAATTGCGTGCAAATCGAAGGATATATAGGGACTTTGGTGCATAATTTATATAAAATCGGACGAAAATATATGTAGGAGATATATCTAAATCTGAACCGATTTTCACGAAATTTAACACACAGCTTTCTAGACTTACTTCAGTACGCTATGCCAGTGTTCGTGCAAATCGAAGGATATGTAGAGACTTTGTAACACCATATAAAAAATCGGACGAAAATATAAATGGATGCTATATCTAAATCTGAACCTATTTTCAGGAAACTTCAATTCAAATTCAAAGTTTCTTTATTTTCATATACATTATAATGAGTATCAAATTTACATACTTTGAAGTCTTATGACTAATAAAGAATTTTCAGCTTGGTTTAATTAAAACCGTCTGCTGGTTTATTGAGATTATATCATTGGTGTTACATTTTTTTTAATAATTGTACTCATCTATTAATATTTTCCTATATTTTAAAGCCTCCTTCATAAATTTAAATAATGGAAGCCAGCATAAATCTTCACCGCATTTAAAATACTGATGATATCATCGTCATGTAACAAAATTTTGTTCAAGTATTTGCAACGCAGATTTCTTAAAATAGGGCATCGTCCAATGAAGTGAGCAATTGTTTCTGCTTCTCCAAGATTACCCAGGGAACATCGTTGTGCCTCTGCATTTCTGTTTTTATTAGCATTTAACCACAGAAAATCACCTCTTGCTTTCATTATAAGAGAGATTTGTTTTTGGGTAATATCTTCATGACAATACAGTGGACCAAGATTTAAATTCAGGTATTTATAAAATCAGGTTTCACTTCGCTTTGCTTTATCAATATATGTGCTATAAGACCTGGTTTTCATTTCAAGCAATAACTTTTGTGTTGCGTCCATCCAAAATTTCTTGCTCACGTGTATATTGCTATGGTAAATGGAGTAATCAGTTAATTTAGCGTTTAAATCCGTGAAGCAAGACAAATCTTTGTTTAAAAGTTTCTTTCCGAGAATATGGGGCAATCTATGGGTGTCCAGATCGAATATAATTTTTGCCAGATATTGTATGTGGATGGAATACGTATATATATATATATATACCCTGGTTCATATCCTGTTTCCAATGCGATTACGTAATTAGGCGTAGAATCAGGTAGCTTCAATATTTTCTTGATAAAATAACGATATAGTTTGTCACCTCGTTAAAATAAGAATTCTTATTGTTTCTCCTTTAAATGTCCATTTTTCGTTAGATGCAAGTTTGCCCCCTTTTCGAAATACCATTATTTCCGATTTTTCTTGGTTCACTTCCATTCCCCACATCTTGCAATATGCAATATTTGGGTTACCGCCCACTCTGCAGATTTTGTGTACTCATAGCTCCTTTTGATGAAGTTTATTATTTTTGCCGATAATCCGATCTCATATAGTTTATATATAAGTAGATCCCTTGGTACTCTGTCGAAAGCTGCTTTAAAATCTACAAAAAAGCATATACTTTCTTATTTTAAAATTAAGCCAGTGCGAAATGTTTCGAAATCTTCAAAGCCATTTAAAATATTATTAAAAGTTGCATGAATGAAGAATTCATAAGGAACTCGGTCTTCATCTGGCACTTTATTTGTCTTGACTTTTTGTAATAGTAAAACCTCGATCAAGAAATGAGTCAGAACAATTGGTTAGGGCATATTGCACTGGCATTGCGGGATTTAGGAGACACTCAAAATAATTTTGAAGGGTAGCGACTGATATGCCGCACTTGTCATCATTTTCTATTTGTCGTATATCCTTTGCCAATGTCCACCACGATTTGCTATTAGAAATACCGTCCGAGCGTTGCTCCATACTTTTATAGTAACCAGAATTTTTTCTTTTACATAACAGTTCATATTTTCTTATCTTCTGCATATCCATATCTATCACATGCCTTTGCAGATTTCTTGAACTTTTTGAGACTGTTCATTGTCTTTTTTCTGACTTTATAACATTCGTCATCAAACCACTTGTTTTTAAAATATTTTGTTTTTTCTTTTTTATTAATTAGGCTGATGGCTCATGTATCGTTGTAGTCAATTCTACAAGTTTTAGGTTTGTTGGCCGATTCGTTAGTTTTAGGTTTAGATCTTTCTGGTATGCACCTTTTTTGGATTCTTTCCACTTTAATTTTGGCAAGGCACATGAAGCTATTTGTCTTTGTGTGTTTATGCAAGGTAGGGTAAGATTAAGCACTATCGGAAAGTGGTCCGACCGATATCCTACGATTATCTTTGAGCTTTCATAACATTCAACGTTACATTTCAGTTTTTCGAAATCTTCATTCCAAGTAGCTCCCCTAAAGTACGCAGGTAGTATTTCAAAGCGATGTGAGTTATACTCACATTGAATTATATCTTGGCCCTCAAAATGTATAAAAGTATGTTTGAAACCAGTTTTCTCCAAATCCGATCTAATTCCATACAGTTGGCCGCCAATAGCTCTTCCTCTGGTATTGATTCTTGTAGCCGCATTCCAGTAAATTCTAAAATTTTTAAACTTCTTTGCATAGTTTTCTTGATGCTTTGCCTCAATATGGGTTTCCAAAAGTATAAAAATATCAAAATTTTCTAGGTAATCAAAAAAGTTAGGGTGAAGATTTTTGCTGGCTAAGCCATGAATATTATATGCGACTATATTTAAAGTATATTTTTCATTCGTTTCTTCATTTGAGTTTACACAATGTTCTTTATTTATTATATTTTGTTTAAACTGTGATTTTAAAAGTTTTTTGATGCTACTTTTTCAGCCAGACTGTTGTAATGTATGTTTATATTTTTAATACCTTCACCAAGAATATCAGATAATGTATTGATTCCACAAAGATTGCCGCACATTAGCTTATTTTCCGCATTCCAATACAAGGTTCTTCCATCAATTACAAGTTTTTCTCCTCGTACACCAATCTTCTTTTCATTACTTATATTCTGCAATTCTTTTTCTAGCATCAGCATTACCTTTTTTCTTTGTAAACGCATACCGCTCAGAACACGTTCGACGAATATTGATGATCCTGCCAACAATCTTGTACATTTCAGCACCTCTGTCACTGTTCTCGCCGATGTGAAATCAATTAGGACGGTCATTTTTCCACTTGTTTCCAGTATTTTTTTAACATTTTCAATATCGGATTCCACATTCATTTTCAGATTATAACTAAGGAATTTATTGACTGCTCCATACACCGATTTCTGAGATGGTAAACCTCTTACTATTAGTTTTGTTCGACCTGACTGGTCTTCCAATCTTTGTAGCCTCCTGCGGTCCTCTTCCTTTGTACCTTTTAGCATTTGTATTTCCGCTTTAAGCTCTTCCTTTTCTTTGCTTAACCGATTGACATCTTCTTTAATATTCTCAATGCTGCCTTTTATATCCATTATATCAGTTTTTGTAGGCAAAATTTTCCAATTTGTCATCCAAAAGGGTTGACATTGACTCTCTCATCATTTTCATCAGCTCCATGGTGGTCATATTTCCTACCATTGCACAATTATCTGGAGACGTTTCAATCAGTTTGCGTTTCGCATTTTGATCTACTCTACCCACTGTGCTTGTAGCGCTGAGTGGTGATCTAGGTCTAGGTGGCGTAAATAATAAGATGTGTCAATGTTTTTAAAATGTTGTATTTTTAACGGCGGACCAGTATTCTTCTTCCTTCTCACTTGTTAACTTGAGATGGCGTCCCAAATTTGCCAATATGGTAACTTTGCAAGAAAACCAATATTTGCCAGAAAAAGGTAAACACAGCTGTTTTGAAACTATATCGTCACTACTCTTTTAACCTTTGAGTGAAATCACAACAAATAACTTTCCAGTCAATATTATTAAAATTTTGGCTTTTAAATTGAATTTTTCTGGATAAATAGAACAGGATACGACCACTCTTCAATAGTTCGCGGTTGGCCACTAGGAACACTTGGATTTTTAATTAACTTGGCGGAGGTAAAAGCTCGAATATAGCAGTTAGCGCAGAAAAAACTAGGAGCCTCGAAAAACTATGACTACTCGCGGTAAGAACTTCTCTCTCTCTCAGGAAACTTAACACACATCATATTAGACTTAATTCAGTACGTTATGGAAATTTTCGTGCAAATCGAGGTATATACAGGGACTTTGGTGCACCATTTACATAAAATCGGACGAAAATATATATGGGAGGTATATCTGAATCTGAACTGATTTTCACGAAATTTAACACACAGATTTCTAGACTTAATTCCAATGCCAATTTTCGTGCAAATCGAAGGATACATAGGGACTTTGGTGCACCATTTGTCTAAAATCGGACGAAAAAATATATGGGAGTTATATCTAAATCTGAACCGATTTTTACTAATTTTAACACACATCTTTCTAGACCTATTTCAGTACGCTGTGCAAAATTTCGTGCAAGTCGAGTGTTATATAGGGAATTTTGTGCACTATTTACATAAAATCGGACGATAATATACATGAGAGCTATATCTAAATCTGAATCGATTTTCACGAAATTTCAATTTCATAATTCAGTACGCTATTCCAAATTTCGTGCAGATCGGATGATATATAGGGCCTTTGGTAAACCATTTACATGTGATCGGAGGAAAATATGTATGGAAGCTATATCTAAATCTGAACCGATTTTCAAGAAATTTTACACGCATAATTTTAGACTCAATTCAGAACGCTATACCAAATTTCGTGAAAATCGAAAGATATATAGGGACTTTGTTACACCATTTACATGAAATCTGACGAAAATATATATGGGAGCTATATCTAAGTCTGAACCGATTTTTCCCAATTTCAATAGGGTTTGTCCTGTGCCAAATTTCATCCAATTCGGATTATAAATGCGTCCTGTAAGTTGTTTACAATTTAACATCGACAGACAGGCGGACGGACATGCATAAATCGACTCAGAAAGTGATTTGCATGTTACAAACATATGCACAAATACAGAATACCCTGTACCACAGAGTGGTGAAGGGTATAAAAAGGGGATAATATGGGGACTACCCCTAAAATGGGGTGAATATTAATAATTTTTGGTTTTGAGATTTGCTACCATATACGACTACAAAATACCAAATTACAGCAAATTCGGTTGAAAAACGCGCTAAAGAACCCCAAAATACGGAAAATTGGGGTACCCTTATATGGGGGCTATCAGAAAAAGTGGACCGATGTTTACAAAGTCAGAAAGTGATTTGCATGTTGCAAACATATGCACAAATGCAGAATACCCTGTACCACAGAGTGGTGAAGGGTATAAAAAGGGGGTTATATGGGGACTACCCCTAAAATGGGGTGAACATTATTAATTCTTGGTAGGGAGATTTTTTACCATATACCACTACAAAGTACCAAATTACAGCAAATTCGGTTGAAAAACGCACTCAACGACGCCAAAATACCGAAAATTGGGTGGTACCCTTATATGGGGGCTATCAGAAAAAGTGGACCGATGTTTATAAATTTTGGCTATCAGAAAAAGTAGACCGATGCGTATAATTTTTTGCGTAGATGTTTGACACCAAATAAGAACCCAATGTACAAAATTTCAGCGAATTCGGTTGAAAAACGTGCTCAAGATCCCCAAAATACCGAAAATTGTTGGGTACCCTTATATGGGGGCTATCCGAAAAAATAAACCTATATTCATATTTTGTGGTGGGGAGATTTGCTACCCAATAAGAACTCAAAGTACCAAATTTCAGCGAATTCGGTTGAAAAACGACATCCAGAACCTCAAAATACCGAAAATTCGGAGGTACCCTTATATGGGAGCTATGCCTAAACGTGGGCCGATATATCCCATCTTCGAACTTGACCTGCCTGCAGACAAAAGACGACTCTATGCAAAATTTTGGCGATCTATCTTAATTCCTTTAGACGCTAGAGTGATTACAACAGATGGACAGACGGACATGGTTAAATCGTCAAGGAATTTCACACTGATTAATCATATTTATACTTTATAGGGTCGGAAATGATTATTTCGATGCGTTACAAACGGAAAAACAAAACAAAAATATACCCTCCATACTATGGTGGAGGGTATAAAAATTGAGAGGTAACGTTATATGGGGGTACCAGAAAAAGTGGACCGATATTTATAATTTTTTGTGGAGATCTTTGGTACCCAATAAGAACCCAATGTATAAAAATCCGGCGAGTTCGTTTGAAAATGCGCTCAAGAACCCCAAAATACCGAAAATTGAGGGGTGCCCTCATATGGGAGCTATGCCTAAACGTAGACCGATAAAGCCCATCTTCGAACTTGACCTGCCTGCAGACAAAAGCCGACTCTATGAAAAATATTGGCGTTATATCTCAATTAACTTAGACGCTAGAGTGATTACAACAGACAGACGGAGAGACAGAGATACGGACATAGCTATATCGTCATAGAATTTTACGCTGATCAAAGATATATATGCTTTATGGCGTTATATCTCAATTAGCTTAGACGCTAGCGTGATTACAGACAGACGGAGAGACATAGAGACGGACATGGTTAAATCGTCAAAGAATTTCACACTGATCAAGAATATATATGCTTTATGGGGTCGGAAATGATTATTTCGATGAGTTACAAACGGAAAAACAAAATTAATGTACCCTCCATACTATGGTGGAGCCATGTCCGTCGTCTGTCCGTCCGTCTGTTGTAATCACGCTATCTTCTGAAGTAATTGAGATAGGGTGCAGAAATTTTGCACAAAGTTGTCTTTTGTCAGCAGGTATTTTGGGGTTCTTTCAACCGAATACGCTAAAATTTTATACTTTAAATTCTTATTGGGTAGCAAATCTCCCTACTAAAAATTATAAATGTAGGTAAATTTTTTCTGGTACCCCCCGTTTAACGGTACCCCTCAATTTTCAGTATTTTGGGTTTTTTTAAAGCGTTTTCAGCCAAATTTGCTGAAATGTGCTACATTATTGGGTACTAAATGTCTCCACAAAAAATTATTAATATAGGTCCACATTTTCTGGTAGTCCCTATATAACGGTACTCCCTAACTTTCAGTATTTTGGTGGGTTTGATCGCATTTTTCCGCCGAATTAGCTGTAATCTAGTATTTTGAGTTCTTAGTAGGTACCAAATTTTCCTACAAAAAATTATGAATATAGGTCCATTTTTCGGATAGCCCCCACATAAGGGTACCCCGAATTTTCGGTATTTGGGGGGTGTTGAGCGCGTTGTTAACCGAATTTGTGACAATTTGGTATTTTGTAGTCGTATATGGTATCAAATCTCCCTACTAAAAATGATTAATATTCGCCCCCTTCTTGGGGTCGTCCCCAGAACATAAGGTTCGATAATTAACCTGTACTGTAACCCGCATTTAGGCTTAGCTCCTGTGTGGATGGTACCAGAAGGGGGGGGGGGGGGACCGATATTCCCCATGTTCGAACATGAAATGGTTTGGAAGAAATAATAAGATGGGCAAATGTGGGATGAAGTCAAAATTTTTTAAAAACAAATTTGGTCCAAAAATCAGGGGTCTAGGACCAATATTTAGAACCAAAATCGGTTTGTAGGTCCAATTTTCTGGTAGCCCCCATACACTCAAATGCCTGTATTTTGTGGTTCTTGAGCACGTTTTTCAACCGAATTTGCTGAAATTTTGTATTTTGTAGTCGTATATGGTAACCAATTTCCCTACAAAAAATTATTAATATGCATCCCCTTTTTGGGGTAGTCCCTATATAACCCCCCTTTTATACCCTCTACCAAAGTATGGAGGGTATATTAATTTTACTTTTCCGTTTGTAACTCATCGAAATAATCATTTTCGACCCTATAAAGTATATATATTCTTGATCAGCGTAAAATTCTATATAGCCATGTCTGTCTGTCTGTTCTTCTGTCTGTTGCAATCACTCTAGCGTCTAATCGAATTGATATAGATCGCCAAATAGAAGATGGGCTTCATCGGTTCACGTTTAGGCATAGCTCCCATATAAGGGCACCCCCCAATTTTCGGTATTTTGGGCGTTCTTGAGTACGTTTTTCAACCGAATTCGCTGACATTTGCTACTTTGGGTTCTTATGGGGTACTAAAAGTCTCCACAAAAAATTATAAATATAGGTCCACTATTTCTGGTAGCCCCAATATAACGGTACCTCCTAATTTTCAGTATTTTAGGGGTTTTTATCGAATTTTTCCGCCGAAATAGCTGTAATTTAGTTCTTAATAGGTTCCAAATCACCCCACAAAAAATTATGAATATAGGTCCATTTTTTCGGATAGCCCCCATATAAGAGTACCCCCCAAATTTTTGGTATTTTGGGGTTCTTGAGCGCTCTTTTCAACTAAATTCGCTGCAATTTGGTATTTTCTAGCCGTATATAGTAACAAATCCCTCTACCAAAAATTTTTAATAATCGCCCCTTTTTGGGATCGTCCCCATATAACCCCCTTTTTATATTAAAATAGTTTTTTGATTTGTTCCGCGTTTTGTGTATGGTTCTAAGTCTCGGTTGTAATCATTTCACCTGCAGAGGATGGCAAGATAAAAAATTAGAACGTAAGGTCCGATAATGAACTATAGCCGCATTTACACCTAGCCCCTTTGTGGAGGTTCCAGAAGGAGTGGACCGATATTCACCATCTTCGAATTTGAACTAGGTTTGGAAGAAATAATAGGATGGGCAAAGTAAATTTTCTGAAACGGATTTGGTCCGAAGAAACCAATATTTCGATTAGCCACATTTTCACCGTATCAAAGTGTGTATACCCTCATTAGCCATAAGACAGAGGGTATAATTGTCCATTAAAAATTTCTGGAATTTGAATTATGATTTACATTATGGATTACATAATCCGTTCAAATGTCGGTATGGAGCAATTGAT
>NW_026888840.1:0-12073 GCF_032173495.1 Musca vetustissima
GGTCGCGAAACTGCAAAAAAAGTTATAAATAGTTATCAATGATTTTATTTCACAAAACGACACCATGAAATTGAAAAACATTTAACAAATTCGAGTCATCTAAATAGTGAACAATTTTTCTGAAAAATATGTATCAAGGCAAAAAATCTGGTGAACGACGAGGAATCTCCAGATTGTAAATTTTATAATCCTCTTGGTAAGCCGAAGTCTACGTAATGTGGGTAAGAATATCTACCAACTCATGCACTATGGGCCAGAGAACTATTTTTTTGATTATTATTGGAGCAGTGTGTTTATAAAAAAATAAATATCACATGTAAAGGTTTCGGGGACGTTGATTACAAGCCTGCAAGAAAAAAGTATCAATTCAATAGAGTGGATCGAAAATTGTGGCCAAATTTTTAATTTATCAAATTATTTTTGAACTTGTTTTGTAGAATTATGGTCACTGATTGCAAATTTGAAATCAGATTTTGAATATCAAACAAAATTAATACAATATAGGAAAACATAAACATAAGAAAACATTAAATTAAAAAAAAATAAAATTTTTATATAAATGTACACATTTAGTATTCGTATATGTTTAATAGAAAATAAAATGTATTTATTATGTCATCAGTATTCACTTCAGATTTATGCATAGACATAAGGCTTTGAATTTCATTTCTCAGATACGTTTTTACTCGACATAGGGTAGGTAGAAAACTTTCTTACCAGCATTGTTTTTAAGATTTGTAACAATATATTTATATTTGGAAATATAATTTCGTCACATACTAAGGACGCATCAAGCGGATTAGATGGTCGGGGATCTTTCGCTTTCCACATAGTGATCCACATATCCACTTAAGTTTATTCTTCCTGCCTACAATTTCGATAATCTTTTTCAAAAAATCGTATGATTTCTTAAAAATATTTGATAATGTTTTACCTATTTCATTTTTGTCTAAACCTGGAACAACTAATGTACTTCTATTCGATTCGGAGATCGAACTCATTATATTTGACCTGTAGTATTGCGTAACAACCTTTCATGGCACCAAATCATAAAATCCTATGTCCTTATCATCGCGTCTTTGTAATAATCCGTTTTTTTCTTGGAAGATTAAGCATTAAATAGAATTTTTATACCCTTCACCACACTATGTCTTTGTGCATATGTTTGTAACAGGCAAAAGAAAACGAGATACACTCATGGTTCCTTTTGAGAATATGCATAGAATCACTTTCTAAGTCGATTTATGCATGTCCGTCCGTCCGTCTGTCTGTCCATGTATTTTTGTGAGCAAAGTACAGGTCGCATTTATGATCCGAATTGGATGAAATTTGTCACAGCTCATTTGTTTGGCCCAAGGACGAACCCTATTAAAATTGGGAAAAATCGGTTTAGATTTAGATATAGCTCCCATATATATTTTCGTCCGATTTAATGTAAATGGAGTACCAAAGTCCCTATATATCTTTCGATTTGCACGAAATTCGGTATAACGTACTGAATTGGGCCTAGAGTGATGTCTGCCAAATTTCTTGAATATCGGTCCAGATTTAGATATAGCTCCCATATATAGTTTCGTCCGATTTCATGTAAATTGTGCACCAAAGTCCCTATATATCTTTCGATTTGCACGAAATTTTGGAATAACGTACTGAATTGAGCCTAGAGTGATGTCTGCCAAGTTTCGTGAAAATCGGTCCAGATTTAGATATAGCTCCCATATATATAGAAGGACTGTACGGAATATTAGTAACATTCTGAAAATATGTCAGTTTAAGGAGGAGGTGCTGTTGATCGGTGCAAATATCACGAAATATTGCCAAGGCTCGGAATAAACATCAGCAGAAAGTTAGAGTTCCGTGGTAGTTGTGTAGGGTATCATATGGTCGGCCCGATTACACTGCTCCGCTCACTGGTTAATAATAAGTTTGTCCCATTGTACACAAACGTCTCTCAATCTGATCGAATGAAATAAAATTTAGCATAGGTTAATGAGAATGACATATGTATGGATTGGTTTATGTCGGGTTCATTTAGATAAATATCGAATATTTATGTTCGTTCAATTTCATGTCAGTGGTCCTTCAAAAATGCGACGTCTGTTAGGTGGCATTTTTTGAATTTACACAAAGGGCCTTCCAAATTTACTACTTTCCTTACTGGTTTTATCTGAAGGGACAATCAAAGCGTGGGCAAGACCTTCAATATACCAAAAATGAGGCAGCACAATTATGGGGACTGTGTCAAAAAATGTCTGTCGATATATTCCATATCCAAAATGCTAGGATTTCAAAAGGCCGAAATTGTTAAATCAACATTAAAGTTTATTCTGATCAAGAATATATGTAATATATGGCGTCTCCAACGAATATTTCGACATGTTGCAAAATAAATGTCAAATTTAATATAAACTCCATCTTATGGTTCGAGGGCAGACTGCGATTCTGAAGTGTAATCACATTTACGTATGAGGTAGTTTAAGTAAGGTAGTTTTTCCGCTCAATATTTTATATTTTGAAACGGTTTTCTGTCAAAGTTTTGTGTAAAAAGATATGTGTAACCAATATCCCATTCAACTCAACCATTTAGTAACTGTGATCACAGGTCAACAATAAATTAATACCGAACAAAATACACCCCAAAAACATGTGTATACCAATAACAAAAACAACAATAACATTTCTCCATTCATGCATATATACATAATATATATTGTTTATCGTTATAATTTATAATCAGACGAAGTAATAATATATGATTGTACGTTTAATAAAATTGTCGCTACAATAAGCCAAAGCGTTTAATCCCCCCACCATGTTCGTATTTTATGTCGATGACAATTCGCTAATACAAAACTCGTACAGAGGGTAATACGACGACGACATCGATACGATTGCATGGTTATCGAATGGCGTTTATCTGTGGCACATTTTGATACAGGCTACAGAATTCTTATCATCCTCCTTTCGACCTGGTGTTTGGGGTTTTTGCTTCGTTATATTGTTTTTGGGAAATAACAACTACTAACCTGAACAAGAATCGCAAACAACAACAACAAAAATGACCATTTGATAAGAATGGTATTTATACGCTGAGAGTGTGTATAGACCTGCGAATATATCTGTGTGTGTGTGTAAATGTGCTTGTCAGATATCAAAAACAAAATCTATAATCTCATATTTTATACAAACGATTTCCGATAAGAATTAATATTTATATAAATTATTTTTCAGTTCATTTGTAAGTGAAATCAAAAAGTAAAAATATTGATCATATCGATCGTTAACACAAAAAAAAAACAGTTGCCACCGTCCGATGTAATCTTTTATGAGGTTGTTAACACACGTGGTACGGCTAAATCCTCTTGTTTTGATTGAAATTCTTTGCGTTTTTATTTATTGCCAATTGTGGAGGACAACATTGGCCAATAAAGATATTCAATATTTATCAGCAATTTTTTGCAAATCAATAAGAAGATTGGTGGTGTTGAGCGACGACATATTCGCATGTTGATACGACGTCGGCAGACATTGAACGAACAGTGTTTCCCACCCTAAATCAAAATTACAGTTTATGGCAAAAAACATAAAATGTATAGTATGACGTACTAAAAAAATTAAATATTTTTTTTATTTTTATTGAAAAAATGAAATAAAATTTCCTCTTGAGATAGATAGTAATGCAGTAATCGACGAAGGTATTTTAAATCACATGAATTTATAATTTTGCTTGTACACTTCGAAGTACTGTGATTTATTATTTTTTTTTTATTTCCATCAGTCAAAGTTTACCGGCGATACGTACATAGAACAACTCATGTTTTTTATTTAGAAAACATCCTGTTTATAAGTATTTTTAGCTATTGCAGTTTTATGATGGAATACGTAAATAAATTCCAGACATCGGATATGATAAGTTTAAATATATTTTATCTAATCCATTTATAGTTATAAAGAGGTATATTAATAAAATTGCATATTTTGGGTTCATTTTTATAACTATCCGCATAAATTGGTGTGTATTTTAAATTATATTTGAGAATAAAATTTATCTAAGAATAAAAAAGGTGTGAACTTGCCGAAGTTAAGGCCCTCAATACAGTGAAGTAATTTTCTAATAAAAGTCCTGATCATGATATACTGTGGCGGCACAAAGTAGAAGCAAAGGTCAAAAACGTCGAATTTTTGCCGTCCTCTTCTATGGAGTTTTATCTGGAGGACATCAAAACCCTTCAATAATCGTTTTTCTTTGACAAACAATAGGGGGACTGGGGCACATTCGGCACCGTTTTTTATATCTTAGTACTTATTCAACAGATACAAAAACTTTATGGCAGGTTATTGTCGTCTCATACTTAAATAAAAAACCAGTAAGGAAAGTAGTAAAGTCGGACGGGGCCGACTTTATGATACCCTTCACCACTTTGAGTATATTCAACAGATGAATCCTAACAGACGTCGCATTTTTAACGGATCAGTAAAATGAATTTGGAACCATAAACACGTCATTCTGCAACCGATACTAAATTGTTCATTTGGTCAGATATAGAAGCTATATCTAAATCAGAACCGATTTCAGGAAACTTAGCACACATCTAGACCCAATTCATTACGCTGAGCCAAATTTAGTGCAAATCGAGAGATATATAGGGACTTTTGTGCACACTTTACCTTAAATCGGACGAAAATATATATAAGATATATAACTAAATCTGAACCGATTTTCAGGAAACTTAACACACATCATTCTAGAGATAATTCATTACGCTGTGCCAAATTTCGTGCAAATCGAAAGATATATAGGGACTTTGGTGCACAATTTACATTTAATCGGACGAAAATATATATGGGAGCTATATATAAATCTGAACCAATTTTCAGGAAACTTAACACACATCATTCTAGGCCTAATTTGTTACGCTGTGCCAAATTTCGTGCTTAAATCGCATATGCATATTCTCAAAAGTGTGTATGTCGTTTACTTTTGCCTGTTACAAACATATGCATAAGACATAATACCCTGTACCACAGTGTGGTGAAGGGTATAAAAAAAATTTGGTTCAAGAACCTCAAAATACGAAAATTGAGGGGTACCCTTATATATGGGATACCAGAAAAAATTGACCAATATTTATAATTTATAGTCAAGAGATTTGCTACCTAATAAGAACTCGACTAACTGAATTACAGTCAATTCGGTCGAAAAATACGATCAGAACCCCCAAAATACCAAAAATTTGGGGGTACCGTTATATGGGGACTACCATAAAAACTGGACCTATTTTTATAATGTTTAGTGGAGTAATTTGGTACCCAATAAGAACCCAATGTACAAAATTTCAGAGAATTCCGTTATAAAACGTGCCCAAGAACCCGAAAATCCCGAAAATTGGGGGTACCCTTATATGGGGGCTCTCCGAAAAAATGGACCTTTATTTATAATTTTTGATAGGGAGATTTGCTACCCAATAAGAACTCAAAGTACCAAATTTCAGCGAATTCAATTAAAAAACGCGCTCAAGAACCTCAAAATACCGAAAATTTGGGGGTACCCTTTTATGGGAGCTATCCGAAAAAATTGACCTATATTTATAATTTTTGGTAGGGAGATTTGCTACTCAATAAGAACCCAAAGTATCAAATTTCAGCGAATTCAATTAAAAAACGCGCTCAAGAACCTCAAAATACCGAAAATTTGGGGGTACCCTTTTATGGGAGCTATGCCTATACGTCGACCGATTTTCTCCAATTTCAATAGGGTTCGTCCTTGGGCCAATTAAGTAATCTGTGCCAAATTTCATCCAAATCGGATCATAAATGCGACCTGTACTTTGTTCACAAAAATACATGGACGGACAGACGGACGGACGGACGGACAGACGGACATGCGTAAATCGACTCAGAATGTGATTCTATGCATATTCCCAAAAGGAACCATAGGTCTATCTCAATTCCTTTTGCCTGTTACAAACATATGCACAAAGACATAATACCCTGTACCACCGTGTGGTGAAGGGTATAAAAACAAGTACCAAAAACATATAATACGTTAGTATTAGTTACAAAAATTGACAGCTTTGTAAAAAAAAGTAAAATTCGCAGGGCACATTCGGCACCATAGTCATAGCCTGTCAATTATCACCGCTATTAGTCTGGTTGGAATTCAGATACTCTAAATGTTCCATTTTGTTTTAGTATGCGACTCAAAGTTTGACATTTAAGGCTATTTTTTCTAGCGGCGGACGTTGACATCTCAAGGTCACACACCATCAGAAATAGCTTCTTTCTTTGGCATTATCCTCAATAGAAGCACGTTTGGTCTTATATATGTAATTTCGAACCATATTAAAGGAATATTTTTAATGACAAACTCAAACAATTTTAAGGAATTTTAAAATATCGAATCTACCCCGAAAGAACTTGTTATAGATTTTTTTATTATTTTCTATCAATCTTCTAAAAATTATATATTTTCTTTGACAAACAATAGGGGGACTGGGGCACATTCGGCACCGTTTTTTATATCTTAGTACTTATTCAACAGATACAAAAACTTTATGGCAGGTTATTGTCGTCTCATACTTAAATAAAAAACCAGTAAGGAAAGTAGTAAAGTCGGACGGGGCCGACTTTATGATACCCTTCACCACTTTGAGTATATTCAACAGATGAATCCTAACAGACGTCGCATTTTTAACGGATCAGTAAAATGAATTTGGAACCATAAACACGTCATTCTGCAACCGATACTAAATTGTTCATTTGGTCAGATATAGAAGCTATATCTAAATCAGAACCGATTTCAGGAAACTTAGCACACATCTAGACCCAATTCATTACGCTGAGCCAAATTTAGTGCAAATCGAGAGATATATAGGGACTTTTGTGCACACTTTACCTTAAATCGGACGAAAATATATATAAGATATATAACTAAATCTGAACCGATTTTCAGGAAACTTAACACACATCATTCTAGAGATAATTCATTACGCTGTGCCAAATTTCGTGCAAATTGAAAGATATATAGGGACTTTGGTGCACAATTTACATTTAATCGGACGAAAATATATATGGGAGCTATATATAAATCTGAACCAATTTTCAGGAAACTTAACACACATCATTCTAGGCCTAATTTGTTACGCTGTGCCAAATTTCGTGCTTAAATCGCATATGCATATTCTCAAAAGTGTGTATGTCGTTTACTTTTGCCTGTTACAAACATATGCATAAGACATAATACCCTGTACCACAGTGTGGTGAAGGGTATAAAAAAAATTTGGTTCAAGAACCTCAAAATACGAAAATTGAGGGGTACCCTTATATATGGGATACCAGAAAAAATTGACCAATATTTATAATTTATAGTCAAGAGATTTGCTACCTAATAAGAACTCGACTAACTGAATTACAGTCAATTCGGTCGAAAAATACGATCAGAACCCCCAAAATACCAAAAATTTGGGGGTACCGTTATATGGGGACTACCATAAAAACTGGACCTATTTTTATAATGTTTAGTGGAGTAATTTGGTACCCAATAAGAACCCAATGTACAAAATTTCAGAGAATTCCGTTATAAAACGTGCCCAAGAACCCGAAAATCCCGAAAATTGGGGGTACCCTTATATGGGGGCTCTCCGAAAAAATGGACCTTTATTTATAATTTTTGATAGGGAGATTTGCTACCCAATAAGAACTCAAAGTACCAAATTTCAGCGAATTCAATTAAAAAACGCGCTCAAGAACCTCAAAATACCGAAAATTTGGGGGTACCCTTTTATGGGAGCTATCCGAAAAAATTGACCTATATTTATAATTTTTGGTAGGGAGATTTGCTACTCAATAAGAACCCAAAGTATCAAATTTCAGCGAATTCAATTAAAAAACGCGCTCAAGAACCTCAAAATACCGAAAATTTGGGGGTACCCTTTTATGGGAGCTATGCCTATACGTCGACCGATTTTCTCCAATTTCAATAGGGTTCGTCCTTGGGCCAATTAAGTAATCTGTGCCAAATTTCATCCAAATCGGATCATAAATGCGACCTGTACTTTGTTCACAAAAATACATGGACGGACAGACGGACGGACGGACGGACAGACGGACATGCGTAAATCGACTCAGAATGTGATTCTATGCATATTCTCAAAAGGAACCATGGGTCTATCTCGATTATTTTTGCCTGTTACAAACATATGCACAAAGACATAATACCCTGTACCACCGTGTGGTGAAGGGTATAAAAACAAGTACCAAAAACATATAATACGTTAGTATTAGTTACAAAAATTGACAGCTTTGTAAAAAAAAGTAAAATTCGCAGGGCACATTCGGCACCATAGTCATAGCCTGTCAATTATCACCGCTATTAGTCTGGTTGGAATTCAGATACTCTAAATGTTCCATTTTGTTTTAGTATGCGACTCAAAGTTTGACATTTAAGGCTATTTTTTCTAGCGGCGGACGTTGACATCTCAAGGTCACACACCATCAGAAATAGCTTCTTTCTTTGGCATTATCCTCAATAGAAGCACGTTTGGTCTTATATATGTAATTTCGAACCATATTAAAGGAATATTTTTAATGACAAACTCAAACAATTTTAAGGAATTTTAAAATATCGAATCTACCCCGAAAGAACTTGTTATAGATTTTTTTATTATTTTCTATCAATCTTCTAAAAATTATATATTTTTTATTATTTTTATAAGAATGCACATTGTAATTAACTACTTTTTAATAATACTGCTCCAAAAATTTAAAAGTTTTATTCACGAAATACTTACGGAATGGAAATATCAGAAAAACATCTGTAAAAATACAAAAAACGTGCATCTAAATAAGCTTATTAGCTAGAGATTTCAAACTTTGCGAAACTCAAAAGTCGGACAGGGCCGACAAAAGATGCTAATATATACAATATCCTGTATATAGAAATGGAATCCGGCGAAATTAAATGTGTACATAGATATTTGAATCTATTAAAAACCCCATACATACCCCAAATTGGAATCTTTAGTGTACCTTTTGTATGAAACCGAGCAAATTTTGTATGTATGTACCTAATTGAGCAACCGTTGTTGTTGTCAAAGTGGGCCAAAATATTGGACGTTTGATCTACAATTTACCTATAATCAGACGAAACTATATATGGGAGCTATATCTAAATCTGTACTGATTTAAAAAAAAAAAAAAAAAAAACTTCACGGATACCAAACTCGACTTAAACCAGTGCGCTGTGTAAAATGTTGTTTGAGTCGGACAGATATTGGAAGTTTGGTGGACTCTTTACAAAAAAATGGACGAAACTATATATTGGAGCTATATCTAAATCTGAACCGATTTCTATAAAATATCGTACATCATTATGGACTTATTTCAATACGCTTTGCAAAATTTCGTATCAATTGGACAATCCTTGGGAGTTTGGTGCACCATTTACCAAAAATCTGAACCGATTTCCACAAAACTTCGTATAGGGGAGACTGGGGCACCTTCGGCACTTTTTTTTAGAGCTCTATATCTCAGTACTTATTCAACATATATAACAACGTTATGGCTGATTACTGTCCTCAGACACTTAATTATAAAAAATAGTACCAAAAAAATATAAAAAAATAGTATTAGTTAAAAAATTTTACAGTTTTGTAAAAAAAGTCAAATTCGCCGAATGTGCCCCAACCCGGGGTAGCTTCGGCATTTGATGGGGCACATTCGGCAACATAGTCATAGCCGGGTAATTGCCATCGCTATCAGTCTGGTTGAAATTCTGATCCTCTAAAGGCTCTATTTGGTTTTAATACGCCACACAATGTTTGAATTATAGGACTTTATTTTCTAACGGCGCACACAACATCAGAAATAAGGGTTTTCTATCGCATTTTCGTCAATACAAGTACGTTTGATATTATATATGCCATTTCGGACCATATTAAAGGATTAGTTTTAAAGACAAACTCAAAAACATTTTAAGGAAATAATATTGCACAATCTGCATATAGCCGAATGTGCCCCACTTTAAAATGCCGAATGTACCCCGAATGTACTTTTTATAGTTTTTTTTTTCATTTTTTTCGATCAGTTTTTAAAAACATTATATTTTTAAACATTTCTATAATAATACACATCGTAGCTAACCACTTTTTAATACTATTGTCTTAAAAATTTAAAAAGTTTTATACGCGAAATACTTACGAAGTGGAATTGAAATATTACAGAAACATCTATAAAATATAAAAACCCATGTATCTAAATAAGTTTATTAGCTAGAAATTTCAAACTTTGTGTCAGTTATTTATTTCGATATTCGATACCTATGTATCGAAACTAGTGATGTACGGTGAGAGCTTCATATCGAAAACGCGATTGCCGAAGGTGCCCCGATGCCGAAGGTGCCCCAGTCTCCCCTACATCAATATGGTTCTATTTCAGTACGCTGTACAAAATGTTGTATCAATCGGACAAATATTGGATGTTTGGTGCACCATTTAGATACAATCGGATGAAACTATATATGGGAGCTATATCTAAATCTAACCGATTTTCTTTAATTTCAATAGGGTTCGTCCTTGGGCCAAATAAGGCAAATTTCATCTAAATCGGATCATAAATGCGACCTGTACTTTGTTTACAATTTAACATCAACAGACGGAAAGACGGACGGATGGACATGTATAAATCGACTCTGATAGTGATTCTATGTATATTCTCAAAAGGAACCATGTGTCTATCTAGTTTAATTTTACCTTTTACATACATATGCACAAAGCCATATTACCCTGTAACACAGTGTGGTGAAGGGTATAAAAAGGATTTTTTAATATAGAAAAAAATTTCATTGACCATGGGGGTTTCAGAATTATTTTCTACAGAAAAATTATCCATTGACTACGGGATTTCAGAATTATATTCTGTACAAAGGAATCGATCAAGGGGTCTCTGATTATAGTCATCTACCTCTCTTCATTCTACTACCTGTGGACGAATTCTCACTATTTCACCAGCAGTGTTTAAACTTCGAGTTTGCTGTAAACGTTGTGTTGTAAGCTGTTAGTCAGAGGTTGGGTCGCGATTGTTCTTCTCACATTTTGAATTTATTTAAATTCGAAGCTTCGAAGATTTAAGATTATCTTTATTATCTGAAAATTCTGTTAAAAAATTAGTAATTCAGATATGTCTGCGAATTTGTCTACATATGTTCGGTTACGAAGACTAACCCGATAATAAAAGATTGGCGGATTCGGTAGAATTTATTCGAAAATTATTAATATTTAGAGATATAAGGTTTTCTGGGTAAAAGTGGAAATGGACAATGAAAACAAGCGAATATCTTTCTCTGAGAAGAATATAAAAAGTTTTACGTACGGCAAACTACGCAGCAGAAAATCTTATCGACCATTAAGCCTAACCTAATTTCGACTCCAAACCATAGAACGGGCAGTAGACACGGTGATAACGAGCAACGATACGCTAAAATTTAAACATGCATATATTATAGGGATATCAATGAAAACAACTCTACATGAATAAACCTTCGACAAGAAAATAACCACACCAGATTTTTGAATTGACATCGATGAGTCTTTTAAATCAAACAGAATAATCATATCATCGCCTCCGAGATCAATCATGGGGATGTCAGAATTGTTTCTAAAGAAAAATAGTCATCGACAGTTGAGGTTTCAGAAGTCGGTGTTGCCTTGAATATCCTTCGTTGGATATATTTAACACACCTTAACAAGGGACTGTAATTGGGCATTTCTAACCTCAGAGACATTTATTTAGTATTTCAGGTATTAGTAAATCCTGACAGGCAATTTACAATGGCATATTCCACATATACAATTCCCGACCGATTTAAGGAATTTGGAATGCATCCCACATTGTAAAGGTGTATGCTATAAATATGTTTTCCAAATCATATTATACTTCAATAACAATATATATAAGGTACACAATTAGTTTGGGAATCATATTAGGGTTAATAGTTCAGCTTTAAAAGCTCTCGTTCCAAGCTCTATCACCTCACACAGCAATACGTAACTTAGTCAAGGCATGAACATATACATAA
>NW_026888841.1:0-11825 GCF_032173495.1 Musca vetustissima
CTTCACAGTCATAATTCTGGATCTAATGTAATACTCTTTGCAAAATTTTGTCCCAATCGGACAAATATTAGGAGTTTGCTTTATCATTCACAAAAAAATCGGACGAAACTATATATTGGAGCTATATCTAAATCTGAACCAATTTTAACAAAACTTCGCAGACATTAGCCTGCACCTAATTCAGTACTCTGTGCAGAATTTTGTCCCATCGGACAAATATTGGGAGTTTGGTGTATCATTCACAAAATATCGGACGAAACTATATATGGGAGCTATATTTAAATCAGAACCGATTTGAACAAAACTTCGCAGACATCAGTCTGGACCTAATTTAGAACTCTGTGCAAAATTTTGTGCCAATCGGACAAATATTGGAAGTTTGGTGCATCCTTCACATAAAATCGGACGAAACTATAAATTTCATCCAATTCGGATCATAAATGCGACCTGTACTTTGTTAACAAAAATACATGGACAGACGGACGGACAGACGGACATGCTTAAATCGACTCAGAAAGTGATTCTATGCTTATTCTCAAAAGGAACCATGGGTCTATCTCGATTCATTTTGCCTGTACAAACATGTACACAAATACATAATACCCTGTACCACAGTGTGGTGAAGGGTATAAAAAATAATAACATTGAATAAAAAATCGAATTTTGAATCAACATGATGTTATAAGGAAAAAGTCATGTTTTAAAAAGTGGGATACACGAAAATCGAGATTGTCGTATGTTTTATTCACTAAAGTTGCTTAGAATTGTCCAAAGAATTATCTTAGGGGCGGATTTATTTAATGGACAAAAAATTTGGTACGCCCTATATATTAGCTTTCTGATAACAACCCAAAATAGCGAATTATATGTAATTCCGTTGCTCAAACTGCTAATAATACCAACAACTGAGGAGTACTGTATATGGGGCTACAACGGCATATACAGTAGATCTTTTCAGCGGGTTAACCAACTTTATAAGGATTTATTTGACGTATATGCAAAGGGATTGACAATTGATACCCACTGGGTTAACGAAATCCGGTTAAATGTAAACGTACTATATGGCTAAATATGAACCGGTATTCCTTCGAAAGATTAATTAATTATAAAAGACCAAGAATATTTGATAGCGTCGTAATGACTATTTCGAGGAGTTATTATCGAAATGACAATCTTAATATACCCTCCATACTACAAGTGGAGGGTATTAAAAAGCGACAATAAAGGACATTTGAGGTTAGCAGTAGTATGCATATTCGAATGGAATAACCACCACATAACGGAGCCGCATGACATTCAGTAAATTTCTAGGTTTCAAGCTGCGTTTTCCAAACTAATACTATATGATACAATTTAGAAGATATATCGTAAAACATGTCACATTTTTGAACGACTTTTGATACAAACTGTGGAAACTTCCATCTCTGTTATGAACACATGTTACATTTTGTTTCGATATTTTTACAATAAAAGAACGCATTTCTAATTTTTCCATTCTGTTTATTCCGCACTGTTTTGTGCTAGGCCAAGAACTTTCCGAACTACCTTCGTATATATGGGAGCTATATCTAAATCTGAACGAATTTTCATAAAACTAGACTCAATTCAGAACGCTATGCTGAAATTCGAGCAAGTTGCAAGAAATTTAGGGTCTTTCGTAAATTTTTTACATAAAATCGGTCAGTTAAGTCTAGTCTTAATATAATGATACCCATCGATTTTCGGTATATTTAATATTTAGCGAAAATGTTAGGTTCGAAATTGAGTTATATCGGTCCTCATACAAAGATAACTCCAGATATTCGGTAATTTCTACAGGGCAATTGGTCACCGTTTAGGTGTAGCCACACTTAAAACTTTGTCATCTAAATATCATTATTTTGAGTATTTTATATACATGTTGCACCCTACCATGTGTTATCAATTTGGGGTTTTGAGATTTAAAAACAAATATCCATTAAAAATATCTGAAATACGTATTTCATGTACATTATGGCTTACAACAATCGCTTGCTACAATTGTCGGTATAGGTCCACTTTTCAGTATATTCCTTATATCGGAAGTCTCGACAGTATACCATTGTTTCTTGTAGTGTGGGAAACGTCAATACTCTATGGTGAACAATTAAGGAATTTAATATTAATATTGTTTGAAAACAAATATTTGAAAAATATTGTTTTTATACAGAAGAACATTTTGTATCTTTGAACTTATAAACAGAACACATCGCATATATCCCATACCAAAAATGTGTATCACAGAGTAAAATATTATACGAGATAATTTCTTTGCAAAAATCTATCATTAAGTTCAGCTGTAAAGAGAATAACTACAAAAAACCAGCAATATTAGAAAAATAGCATAATATCTAATTTGATGGCTGTACCAAGACCTCCGTCCGATGTTACCTATTCGTATTGAACATGCCAACTACTGATAACACTCAGGTTGTAAACCGGGAGTAAGAACCTTTAGATATAGTGCATAACTTCTGGGATGATGTTCTGCGATCCGTTATGCCAAATTATAGCCAACTCTATGAGAAGATTAGGTCAATGTCTTTATAATACCGAAAATGAGGCGAGACCTGTATGTATTGCTATATCAAAACTTGTAATTTTTCGCAGAAATGTGTCTCATCTCCAATATCCCGGAATGACATATTTTAGCTACTACAATGGGAATGGAGATATATACATTTTTTAGTAGGAATATTTGACAGCATATGAGAAATTATTGGGGTTACCATTATATGGGTGCTCCCCGGAAACTTGGATCAATATTGATAATCCTTTGTAAGGAGGTTTTGTACTCACTGATCATTTAAAATATAAAATTACAGCCAAAATACAGAGGAGTGGACCAATATTGACAATTTTAAGTAGGATTCATGCTACCAAATAAAACAACCAATTACAGCTGATTAGGTTGAAAAACGTGCCCAAATCCCCAAAAATGTGGAGTGCCATTATATGGAGGCTTTTCCGAAGCTTGCACAAATCTTTAAGAAACATTTTCTACTCAATGATCATCCAATATTTAAAATTACAGCTAAACACCGAAAATTAAGGGATTACCTGCATACTTGCCAATATTGATAATTTTAAATACAGATATTCTGTTGTAAACCGTGCCTAAGATCTTCAAAATATGGAATATGGAATTGGTACGGATATTTTCTGCTCAATTTCAATCCATTCTGTTGAAAATCGTCAAAACTTCTCATATTGAGAGGTACGGTTATATGGCTACCCTAAATAGTGAACCTAGGAGTAGTAGCAATGTATGTGCAAATTTCAGAGCACTATCTCAAATCGTGGAGGGTAGAAAAAGCTAACTTACTATTGGGCTATCGTTATGTGAATTATACATCAACAATATTGCTATGCAAGACAAAGTTTGCCCGGCCCGCTTGTCCTATATAAAGATAGATTTGCTTCTGTTTCGCCAATCCCCATTGTATTGGTCACATATTTCGACTTTTTTTGAACTAATTTTTGCCAAAAATGTCCTAATTTTTTCGTTCAGTGTATGAAAACAAAAAGGAATGAATGACAATTTTGAAAATATTTTTTATTTTCAAACGTTTCTATTGTTATCATTGTGTGTGTAAGAGTTTTGACACACACCGACGGCCCATGGGACCTATTTTGGGCACTGCTGTTGTACACCCTTCACCACACTGTGGTACAGGGTATTATGTCTTTGTGTATATGTTTGTAGCAGGCAAAAATAATCGAGATAGGACCATGGTTCCTTTGGAGAATATGCAAAGAATCACTTTCTGAGTCGATTTATGCATGTCCGTCTGTCCGTCCGTCCATGTATTTTTGTTAACAAAGTACAGGTCGCATTTATGGGTGAAATTTAGCATGACATTTGGCACAGGTCACTTGATTGGCCCATGGAGAAAATCGGTTCAGATTTAGATATAGCTCCCATATATGTATATTTTCGTCCGATTTTATGTAAATGGTGCAGCAAAGTCCCTATATACCCTTCGATTTGCACGAAATCTTGCATAGCGTACTGATTTGTGCAAAGTTTCGTGAAAATCGGTTCAGATTTAGATATAGCTCCCATATATATTTTCATCCGATTTAATATAAATAATGCCCCAATGTCCCTATATATCATTTGAGTATAGAATAATTTGAGTATAGAATTTTGAGTATAGAATAATGTATGCAAATTTTCGTGAAAATCGATTCAGATTTAGATATAGCTCCCATATATATATTTTCGTCGGATTTTATGTAAATCGTTCACCAATGTCCTTATATATCCTTCGATTTGCACGAAATTTGGCATAGCGTACTGAATTGAGTCTAGAATGATATTTTCGTCCGATTTTATGTAAATGGTACACCGAAGTCCAAATATATCTTTCAATGTGCACGAAATTTGGCATAGCGTAGAATGATGTGCGATAAGCTTCGTGAAATTCGTTCCAGATTTAGATATTGCTCTCATATATATTTCATCCGTGAAAATCGGTTAAATCAAATGAAATTGAGCATAGGTTCCAGAAAGGCGTAAAGATCTTATATTCAAGTTCATTCAATTTGATGCTAATGTTCTTTCGAAAAGGCGGAGTCTGTTAGGAGACATATGCAGAATATACCCAAAGTGGCGAAGGGTATTATATAGTCGGCACAGTCCGAAAATACTAATTTCCTTATTGGTTACTATATCCATTTGTAGTTACTACATCCACAACTATAACCAATTTTTGACAATTGTGAGCAAGGATTAGTTAGGGACTGTCCGACTAAGATTTATGACCATATACTAGAATAACATTGACATGAAATGGGATGAAATTAAAAATGTAAATATGTGAGGACACTTTCTAAAATCTTATGAGCAGGCCATTGTAGAATAGCATCCGAGACCAAAAATTTCGTCATTCGGTATTTATTTCAAGAAAATAAGGACTCAAGGATGCACAAGATATCGAGATAGAAATGTTCTATAGAGAAAAATAATGTGATTTTACTTAGACATGTCATTTCTCAAAAAAAAAAAAAAAAAAAAACTGCAATAGCCGCTCACAAGTTTATAAAGGGGTTTCCTTTTATGAAGTTACCAACAAAATAGTCCACATGTTGTAACTCGAAAACTTGACCTATGACGAATTTGAATCTTTACCACAAGGTGAAATGTATATTAAATCCCAAAGTTTTGGTATAACAACCACATAACATGTCAACCTAATTATGGGAATTGGAATGTTGTAGCTGAAAAATGTGATCCCATGTTATCAAAATGACTTAATTTTCGGTGTGTTGAAGTTCCAAACCGTAATGTCGTTATTGAAGGATTTAGTATTCGTAGAGCATAAATCACCCATCAACAAACAATTTAAAATTATATATCGTCCATTAAACGAATTTATTCCGATTATGAAATTTGTAATGCACATCATATCTAAAGCGTATAGCAATATTACTTAGCCAAACATACCGATGTTTTTACTTGCTATAATTTCACTTTACATGTCATAACCCTAAGCATAGCTAATGACAGCTATGAACTCTTCAATCTATATCGAAAAGATCCTGTGCTTGATCGAAATTGGAAAATTTTAACAAAACTGTCGACATACCAATTAAAATTTGAATAAATATTTGAAATATAAATATGTTTACCGTTATGACCTACGTTTATACAATATTCAATGATTCAAATATTCAAACATCCACACAAAACACAATATCCCAAAAAACTCAAAAACTTTGTTTAACTTAGTATTTCATTTCAAAGTATGTGTGTTTTCTCTCTCCCGGATTTTTACCATTAAAACCAACATTAAACCAAAAAAAAAAAAAACAAAAAATATTAATATCTCATCCCTTTGTAAGCCCTTCGTAATGAAAAAAAGCTTTTACAACATGTTGTACAACATAATTGCCCCGCTCCACAAAATCCCTCCCCTCCCGACGACAAACATCCATTGCGTTTTTTAATAACCGACAGAAAAAAAAACAAATTTGCTGCATATTTTATTGTGGCAAATATTAGCAAATATTTTATAGCATATTTTTGTGAGTGAAATTGTTGCTGTTATTTTCACAATTTTTTTCTATGCAATTTGATGCATAAAAAATTGCATACTAATGCCTTGAATGTTTCTAATATACATTTTTTTGGTTTCGAAATGCATATCTATATTTTATGCAGATTTCTAATTGCGACAGTAATTAGTTTAAAAGGGTGGTTATTTTCAAATATGAAAAAACAAGAATTTTAAAAATTTAAATTAATCGCATCAAAATCATCAATCATGAAAAAAAAAATCAATTGATTTATTTGTAGTAGCGAACCATCATTATTAAAGTACAGCAAATCACTAAATATCCTTCCTCCCTAATATTAGCAGGCAAATAATAATATACAACTAACCTAGTGAATCTACAAAATCTTAGCCATAACGGTTATTAAAAAAATTCTCCGTCAACAAATACTGTAGCTATTAAATGAAAAATATTTTATGTTTTTTTTGTCGTGTTTAATATTCAGTAAAAGTTGTCATAAATGTTTGCCAGTTTTATGCTAATTAAAAAACTTGTAGCCTTGTTGAGTTATGAACATACATTGGAATTTTCATAAATGTCCTTTGACATTTTTTATATTGAAATATAATTTGAATATAGTTGTCCACTTTTGTGGTGCATGGTTAAGGGGCGTATAAGTATTGACAACACGTATACGCCCCAATTTGGTAATTAAATTAATTCATTTATAGGGACTATCCCATTCTCGATTTGAAATTTTGTCGATTTTCAAACGCCTGGAAAGTGAACGTCCTTATATTAAAGATCCGGAGGAAGTGAAACCTACACCCTTTGTTCCCTAAGTAGGGATGCTTGGAAAATGTACTTACTTACTTAGCTGGCTTGTTACAGAACGGTTGTTCCATAAGCCGACCTTAAAAATGATTTCCAAGCGCGTCGGTCTTGTGCGCATATCCACCAATTTGGAAGACCACGTTCCAAGATGTTGTTTTCTACTTGGTCTTTCCATCTAATTCGTGGCCTTCCCCCTCTACGGGAACGATCAGTAGGCACGTTTTCATATGCCTTTTGAGCTGGGGCATTCTCATTCATCCGCACAACATGGCCTAACCACCGTAGTCGCTGCAGCTCAATACGATGTCCGCGTATAAATTTTAAAGCTCGTGGTTGATTCGACGCCGATATTCACCGCCTACGCAGATCGGCCCGTAGATCTTTCGGAGAATTTTTCTTTCAAACACTCCAAGAGCTGCCTTATCTGCTTAATACCCATGCTTCTGATCCATATAATAGCACGGGTAGTATCAGCGTCTTGTAAAGTGTTAGTTTGGTCTGGCGGGAGGTGGCCTTGTTTTGAATTGCTTTCTCAGACCATAGTAGCATATATTGTCCAACACTATTCTACTGCGGATTTCAAAGTGATGTTACTAGTTTTGCCCTTGGAGGTACCGATATTCTGTTTGGTGTACAGAGTGCCATTTATGTTTACATTTGCATCTCGTATTAAACTGTCACCTTGAAAACTGATTTCATTCGTTTTATTTATGGTGGTACCAAGGTATATAAAACTTTGACTACCTCGAAGCTGTAGTTTTCAAGTTCCACAGTTGGTCCGAGTCTACTGGACGTCTTGTGCATTGATACCATCAGCTTGGCCTTCTCGCCGTTTACTGCCAGACCCAATTTGGCAGACTCCTTTTCAATTTGTTCAAAGGTGGCTGTTACCGCTCGCAATGTTCGACCCATTATATCGATGTCATCGGCGTAGGCAAATAACATGTGTTGTCTGGTATACAAAGTGCCATTTCTGTTCACCTTTGCTTATGACCTTTTCCAGTAGGATGTTAAAAAGATCACACGACAAACTGTCACCTAGTCTGAATCGTCGTTCGATATTGAAGGGCTCCGATAGGTCCTTTCCTACTTTAACTGCTGATCTTGTGGCACATAATGTTATCCTGCATAGCCGTATTAATTTCCAGGAGTGCCGAACGCAGACATGGCTTTAAACACCTCTGAACGGATAGGGCTGTCGAATGTGGCTTTATAGTCGATAAATAGGTGGTATGTGTCGATGTGTTTTTCGTGAGTCATTTCCAGGATTTGGCGCAGATTGAAAAACTGGTCAATGGTGGATTTGCAGGTCTAAAGCCGCATTGGTATGGTCCGATGATGTCATTGACCATTGGCTTTAATCGTTCACACAGCACAATGGATAGCACTTTATATGCGATGGGAATGAGACTTATTCCTCTATAGTGGGCACATATCGCCTTGTCTCCTTTTTTGTGCACGGGACACAGGATGCTGAGGTTCCAATCATTGGGCATGCACTCATTTGGCCAAATTGTACTAATCAGCTGGTGCATGCTCCTGACCAGCATCTGGCCACCAGTCTTGAATAGTTCGGCTGGTAACCCATCGGCTCCTGCTGCTTTGTTGTTCTTGGGCCGATTAATTGCTTTTATGACCTCATCTTGGCTAGGTGGTATACACTCTATACCATCATCTCTTATTGGTTCTGGGGTATCTTCTTCAACGCCACTATTTGATACCAGAAGCTTTTAAAAATTCTCAATCCAGATCCTCAACACGCTGTCTGTATCTGTCACCATGTTTCCTTCTTCATCTCTACAGGAGGATGTGCCTGCACCAAAGCCTTCGGTTTGGTGTTTTACTCGTTGGTAAAATTTCCGGACTTCATTCTGACTCCTGCACATCTCGATTTGCTCACGATCACCTTTTCTTTGTTCTTTCTTCTTTTTTCTGAAAACACGTTTCTCCTCTCTCCTTTTCTCCCGATAATTCTCCATCACGTTACGTGTGGCTACTGTCTGCAGGATTTCCATATACGCTGCATTTTTGAAAATGTATATTCTTTAAAAAATCTGCGCTATTGACTGGCTGTAAAAATATTGTTTAAAATAACTGCTCATAAAAATATAGTTGAAAAATGTATTTCCTCTAATGGTAATCCCATATTTATTCGCCTATATAAACACACTCCTTTATATTCGCCAAGTCTCCATCATTCTTTGAAAGATCGCAAAAAGACTAAAAACAAATCAAAGGATTACAACAACTGAGTGAACAAATCCTTTATTTTCTATAATGTCATTCTTCACATATTTAAGTCCTTTCTTTGTCGCTCACTCTCTGTCTATCATTTAACACTAAACAATTATGGACATTTAATAGAAATCGACGAGGAAACCACATCAAATAGGAAGGCAACAAAAAACTAAACTGGGATAAAAACGGAATTGCAAACAAATTGAAAACATAAAAACTCCTTAAGGGGCTATGACAAAGAGCTTACCACAACCCATATTAAAACTAGTTAAGACAAAAACAAGAGTGGTCGGGGGGAGGAAATGGCGGTATTAACCCCCCATTGCGTTAGCAGCACTTCATTGCTGGTTGATTTAATTTGTTCCTTAAGGATTTCCCCCCATCATCCTTTCTGGCTACGAACGCAAGAAAGACAAACCATGTCCCAGCAAAAAACCAATAGGGAAACCAATTCAGTAGCCATCAAATAGACACAAACACATCCCAGTCCAGTATATCCTCATTGGATTTAATGCCCCATTTCAAAGAATCCTCCATTTTGTCTGTAAAAATTGCTTCTTTGGGAGTCTTCTCTCTTCGCCATGTTGATGTGTGTGTGTATATAAACTCATTTTGTATTATTATGACATGTGTCATGCGGCATGTGGCATGTTAACATGCTGGACATACACTCACTCACACAATATAACGCCGGCCAACATACAAAAACAAATAAACACACTAACAAAAAATAATAATAACAACATCAAACATCACCATAAACCTCTAGGATTCTCGTTCTCTGTAGTTCCCTCTCGCTTTAGCACAGTTTGTGCACTTTTTCGATTTGTTGTCTGTTTATTCATCGGTTCGTTATATGTTGCTAAATATGAATGTCTGTGTTAGTTGTCAGAGGTCCATCCAAAATATTACTGCGAACAGTGTTTAAAAATAGAATATGAAAACCTAATACAATGACCTATAAGATCGGTTATATGCAAGGAGACTATTTAGGGAACTGAGATGAAGAAAATTGGAATGATGATTAGAAAGAAATAATATCAAACAGTAAGGAAAGGACTGGCTCGACTATATGATACCCTTCACGACTTTGGGGATATGTGTCTTTACAGATGTCGTCTTTTCGAAGGAACATTGACATGAAATTGCACGAACATAAAAATGCGATCTTTACGCACGCTACTTGGTATGCTTCACTGTTTAAAATGTAATATCAATCAAGCACTCATTGATTATTTGGTTCACAGTCAACATGAATAGGTCGAAATTATATATGGAAGCTATGCTATACCTAAATCTGAACCGATTTCAAGGAAACTTGTCAGAGAGTAATTTATATTAATTTCAGCACGTTTTGCCAATCGGCCTAGCTATGGGTCTTTAGTACACCGTTTACTTAAACTCGGACGAAAGTATATATAGGAGCTATATCACGAATTCCATGTCACGCACTGTTACAGCGTGCGAAATATAATCGTTTGTTTAGTTAAGAAAAATTTGTTTCCGAAATTTCTTTCGCAATTTTTATTAAATAGTTTTACGCCTTTTACAATACCTGCTAATTTTTTTATGAATATGTTTGTAAATGTCGGAGATATTAAGAAAAAATTAGCGTACGCACGCGCTACAAAATTTTCCCTTTAAAAATTGGAAATCAGTTTCGATATGAAATTTCTGCGAATTGGCTGGAGATAACATTGCGGATTTTTTTTACAGCTATAACGTGTTATTCAAGATTATATTGACATTCAATTTTGTTGAGAAAAAAATTTCTAAGATATACTTTTTTAACTTTGAACACCGTCACGCACATGTTACACTCGTAACGCACTGTTACACACACATGTACTAAAAAAATTAAATTCAAAACAGAATGTTTTAAAAATGCTAGTTCTTATATCCCACACAACTATGTTGTCAGGATATTATAGCTTTGTGTGGCCCCAAAACCTTTGGTAAATCATTATGCAGTTATGGACGACATTTTGCCTGTAAATTCGGTTCTAAAGCAACTTATTGAGGAAGAATGTAACATGTGCGTGGCAGATACAAATTTGTTCGATGGAGATAGAAGACAAACTTTGTTTTATTTGAATTTGTCATCTCAAGATCCACACATAACAGCATTATCAAAAAAAAATTCTCATATTAGAGTCTGTATAGAAACATATGCTAATTTTGTCACGCACGCGTTACATATTTTCTTACACTATTTAACTGCACTTACCACGGGATTCTCTTGGCATATGTATAGGTTTATATATATGTAATTCTTAGTAAGATATTACTTTATTTGAATTTAATATTTATTATTGATATTGTTTTAGCTAACAGCGTTCACACTTACGACAAATGACACTCTAAAACTAATAAAAATATGCCCAAGTTACTCTCCACGCGAAAATGGTACAACAAAATGAAAAACTACGGTTATTTTTCAAAATTCAACTAAAAATATATTGTCCGGATTGCAAAGAATATTTCCTATATAATTTCATATCTCTCTTAACGAATTGATTTTTCACCTGTGTGGTTGACCTTTTTGTGGAATTCGTGATATATAAATCTGAACCAATTTCAAGAAAACTTGACACAGGAATGGTTATAGTAACTTTAGTTCATTGCACAAAATTGTATGCGGGTCAGCCAATCTTTGGTTCTTTCCATTAAATCGGACGAAAATATATATTGGAGCTATATCTAAATATGAACCGATATTCATGAAACTTTGCACA